>NW_020664587.1:5595535-5630885 GCF_002925995.2 Terrapene triunguis
CCAACGGACCCTTTGAAGTCCGCCTCAAGCCCCTCAGGCGGTGACAGGAGTAATGAATGAAGAATAGTGACTGTGCAATCCATGCCTGCCTGGTGTGGTGCTCTGTCCCCTGAAGTGGTACCTAGACGATCTAGAGATTGATTGACTAAGAGGCACGTGGCTTTCAGCTCATGCAGTAGAGGTTTCTGTGTTAAGCTCCAAAGGTCCCAGGTTTAATCCCAGCTGACGATGACCAGGACCTATCTGTTTTACAACTGCATGTAGACAATACCAAATGTACAAATACCTTTGCTTTCATGCAAATCCTTAGTCCCCAAACCTTCATACAGAGAAAAAGAGCTGTGAAGTTCATCCTGTGGGGAAGGGCGCCACCATTTAAATCCCCTGATTTGAGGGCTGAAGTGTAATTTAAGGTTCATAGGCCTCGGGGTGTCTGTCTGCACAACAGTCAATTTCACCTCCAAGGAGCAAATCAAAAGCATTATGAACATGGTTGAATTGAACAACGGTTCAGACTTCAGAAGCATATTTACACATGCCATTGGAGTGATCTTCACTGAGTTACACCAGCTGAGGATCTGGACCCTAAATACATTGAGTTTAACCAGGGTAAGTGAAAGGAGTATTTGGCCAGCTGTAGGGTAAGGCGCCCCAGCCTAGTGGTGTGGGGGAAGCTGCTTCTGTTGCTTCCCATGATGTCTCTGTCTCGTGGGGACGACTTAGTGGCCAGAGGCTGCCAATCAAACACTTAGCTTTTTTACAGCAAAGATTTTTATTTCTCCTCTTTAATTAAATGCTGCTGCTAAGGCTGCACCTGAACTGATCTGTGTCCTGGATGAAAAACTCTGCATAGCCCCCAAATCACTAATGGTCTGATCAGATTTTTGGTAAACAGCAACTGTCAATGTTCCTGCTGCTAAACCAAGGTCTTTCCCATGGACGTGGGGGCCAGGCCGCCAGGTGGTGTTAGTTGGCATAGTTCCACTGAAGTCAATTGAGCCATGCTGATTTGCACCAGCAGTGCATCTGGCCCATAACATGGCATGCTCCGGTTTCCTGCTCAGTGACCTAGCGTAAGTGACTGAGCTGCGATAGTCTCATATTAAATTATTCATCTCCAATAAGGATTTAATGAAAATTTCATAAGACAGTTGTTGCATATTTGAATGCCAGCTGATCACTGAGAAAACATTTGTGGAGATCTGACAAGGATGTAGTGAGATCTTTATCTGTTGCAGAGCTGTTGACCTCCATGAATAATTTTCCATAATTCACCAGTCTGTGGACATAATCCTTCAGTCTTTGCCCAGGCCAAAAATCCCACTGGCTGTTTCCTCTGAGTCAGGGCCTGGCTACTTTTTACCAGCAAGCTGGACTAGGTGTGTCTCTTCTGACTTAATAAGACAAGGATGCATGAGGATGCATTGAATAAGGTATTAGCAGTCTACTCATTGCCCCCCATCACCTCACCACAGCCCTCTGAGGTAGGGAAGTACTATATACTAATGGCACAGCGGGGTTAAGTAACTGCCCAAGATAACACATGCAAAGTATGTAGCAGACGAAGAAACTGAACACTTTCCTTCCAAGTCAGCGCTCTCACCACTGGACCATCCTTCCTCTCTGCAGAAGGGGAAGTCAGGAAAGTTGGATTCAATTCTTGGCTGTGCCACAGACTCACTGATTGACCTTGGGCAAGTCACATCCCTGCTCTGTGCCTCAGTTTCCCCACCTGTAAAAAGGAGAGAATTGTACCTTTAGCTTGTGAGCTGTCTGGGACAAGGGATGTCTCTTTATCCATGTTTTTACACCACCTAGCACAGTGGGGCCCTGATCCTGACTAGTGACTTTGTATGAAATAATAATAAAAAATACTTACTTTTAAAGTGTTTTGAAGTCCACAGTTGAAGGCAGAGGGCTGAGCATTATTATTAATGAAGTTATGGTACAATTAATTACCAAGATATATTTGATGAGTTTTAATATTGCTGCATAAAAATACATATCTTCTGCAGATCTGTTTGTCATTTGGTTTTACTAATAATCCCTCGGTATTACAGTCATAGAATATCAGGGTTGGAAGGGATCTCAGGAGGTCATCTAGTCCAACCCCCTGCTCAAAGCAGGACCAATTCCCAACTAAATCATCCCAGCCAGGGCTTTGTCAAGCCGGGCCTTAAAAACCTCCAAGGAAGGAGACTCCACCACCTCCCTAGGTAACGCATTCCAGTGCTTCACCACCCTCCTAGTGAAATAGTGTTTCCTAATATCCAACCTAGACCTCCCCCAATTCAATGACTTAACAGCATAGTAAAGTGCATTCATGCAATTGCATTTCAAGAAATTCCCATTGGCTACATGCAGAGTGCAAAGGTGTTAAAGACGGCAACCGCCCCTCACCCACAGCTAGGGCTCCAGGCTGCAATACGCCCTTAATATCAAGGGAGGCCATATTGCAGCCTCAGTGCAAAACAGAGGCCCTCTGCAATGCACCTTGTGGCCTTCCCTTTCGGCCATTATGGAGGGGAGCCTACAGAGATGACAACTCTCAGCAAATAACTTTCAATCTCATTGGTTCTTGACCTGGGGCTTACGGCTCCCAGGGGAGCACGGCCATTTTCCTTTCCCATACGGAGAGGTGGGAGGGAGAACTGGAAAGCTGTTGATGTTGTAACATGAAGTCAGAGTCTGGAAAAGCTCGACAGTCCCAGCTGCCTCTCAACCTGAGCCACGTATCAGAGGGGTAGCCGTGTTAGTCTGGATCCGTAAAAAGCAACAGAGAGTCCTGTGGCACCTTTAAGATGTATTGGAGCATAAGCTTTCGTGGGTGAATACCCACTTCGTCAGATGCATGAGCTACGTGGAGCAAAATGCAGCATTGCATGCTGGGACCAGGGGCTGCAGGCTGTGACACCATGGTGGCCCGACAGCTCCAAGCAAGCGGTCAATGTGACCCCCCAATAGCCCTGTCCCCTCGCCCCTCCATAGCATGACACTCTTGCTGAGCATTTTATTTTCAGAAACTCCGCTATGAGAGCTGCCCGCTGAGAGCAATGAGGGCTGCATAACCAGGGCAGTGCTGGCCTGCGGTCCCACCATTACAACAGGCACCCTGACGGCTGGAGCAAACAACCCGCAGAAGTACAAACTGCCAATGCTGCAGTGCTCATGGGCTGCTCTGGGCCAGGTCACTGGTTCTGACACTAATCTCTGGCTCTTTACAACTGCAAGTTAATATAAATCCCAATCATCTGTGACAGGAGAAAACTGAGATTCAGGGCCAGCCTTAGGGAAAATGGTACCTGGGAGAACTTGTATTTTGGTGTCCCAGGGCCCCGCTGCCTTCCCGGGCTCCCCACCCATCTGCTCTGATCTCTACTGCCTCCCTGGTCTCCCCACACACCCATCACCTCCAGGCCCTGCTGCCTCCTCCCCATTGCCCCAAGCTCCCTTCCATGGCCTCGCACCCTAGGCTCACCCTGCTCCTTGCCTCTTGACCACGGTGCCCGCCCTGACCACAACACTAGCCCATGTCCAGCCCTGCTGAGATTCATCAACTTCTCTGGAGAAGAGGGAGGAGCTGTTGATGGGCCAGAAAAAGCTGAAATCCATTAACTTTCCCCCACATTCAGGGATGAACAAATTGATGGGGAAATGGTTTAAACTGTTCCCAATGTAGAATGTCAGCAGGAGAATCAAACCCCAGTGCAATTCAACTGAGCCAGGGAGAATATTTCACATGATGACACAAAGAAAGGAGAAACGGATCCAACCCAAATCCTGTAGGGCAGATCCTCAGCTCGTGTAAATCAGTGTGGTTCCACAAAGGTAAAAGAGATTTGGTTCACACTCCATTTTATTTGAGAGTTTTGGAACAGCTCTTATTTGATCCAAACCTTTTCATCCTTCCCTTGTTCCTGGCCACGTTTACTGGATCTAGCCATTTCTCTGCTACTGCGGGAAATTCACCTCAGCACCAGGCCTAGACATGGCATCATCCCACTTCAAGACCTTTGGCTGGGGTTTTCAAAAGGGCCTATGAGAGTTAAGGGCTCAGGGAAAACCTTTTTAGAGTCATAGAGTTTAAGGCCAGAATGGGCCACTAGATCATCTACTCTGACCTCCTTTTTAACACAGGCCACTAAACCCCACCCAGCCACCCCCACACCAAGCCCAACCACCAGAATGCAACCAAAGTATTATACCCCTGCACAATCCCCATCGCACACACCACCATCACAGAAAAGCACAAAGAGCGGAGAAGGTTATGGCACTGCATTATTTTATGGTAGTATTTTTGCTTGTTCTAAACTCTCCCATCTGTATCAAGCACCTACTGTGCAGATGGGATTTTTATCTATGCTCTCGGGGAGCTGGGTTTTTTTCCCAGTGACATCAACTCCTTCCCTTTGATTATGTCAAAATGTTTGCAGCAGAATGCTTCTGAAAGATGTTGAACATAATGTTCCTTTCCCTGTCACTTTTCTGCTTTTTGTTTCATCAACACTGGTCTCTAACCTGCTTATCCTCCGTATCGCTCCCATGCTACTTCATGCCATTTCCTCCTGGTTGGAACCAGCATCGTCAGTACAGCTAGTCAAGTAAAAATCAAACAGATTTGTGAACATATTCACAAATCTAGGGTTGGATCCTCAGCTGGTGTTAGCCAGAGCAGAGCCAGGCAACGGAACCCTGGAAATTTACATCAGCTACTCAGACTGTCTGACTTTGTGGGGGCAAAAGACATATCTGGCTTCAAGACTAAGCTTGATAAATTTATGGAAGGCATGGGATGATGGGATAGCCTAATTTAGGCAATTAATTGATCTTTGACTGTATGCCCAATGGCCTGTGATGGGATGTTAGATGGGGTGGGATCTGAGTTACTACAGAGAATTCTTTCCTGGGTGTCTGGCTGGTGAGTCTTGTCCACATGCTCGGGGTTTAGCTGATCGCCATATTTGGGGTCGGGAAGGAGTTTTCCTCCAGGGCAGATTGGCAGAGGCCCTGGGGGTTTTTCACCTTCCTCTGTAGAGTGGGGCACGGGTCACTTGCTGGAGGATTCTCTGCACCTTGAAGTCTTTAAACCACGATTTGAGGACTTCACTAGCTCAGATATAGGTTAGGGGTTTGATACAGGAGTGGGTGGGTGAGATTCTGTGGCCTGCATTGTGCAGGAGGTCAGAGTAGACGATCATAATGGTCCCTTCTGACCTTAAAGTCTATGATTCTATGTTGTTCGGTGTTCTCAAGAATCCAGAAAACCCCTAAGGGCTCCTGAAAAGTCTACGGATACCAGAATGGTCACAGATTCTTGAAGGAACTATTATCCATCCAGACACATGTGACTCACTATTGGCTATGCTCCTGGTTTAAACAGTTTCATCCGTCCATTCAGGGAGCAGTAGCAGTAGTGAATTAGGTAAGGAATCACATGAGAAAGAGTGAGACATCCATCGTCGAGTGAGCAATCTGAAAACACCCCACAGAATGTCTATAGCACTGTCTGTCTTTGAAACACTAAATATTAAGAATGTAGTCGCAAACCTCTCCCTTTCAATTCAGTGGCAAAACTCCTATTGTCTGCAACAGGAGCAAGGCTCACTTCATTACTTACATATACTAGGGAGATGCATGAAGCTATAAATATCCAGCTGGAGTTACCCCTCCCCTCCCAGTGTCCTCAGCACCACAACTGTGCAAGGATGAGCAGCACCATATGGCCCTACCCCTCACTCCAGCAATGTGAACTCAAGGGAAGGAGAAACTTTTGGGGAAGGGGCCACCCAGGAACTCAGAGACAAGTAGCTGCAGCAGGGATCTTGGGATGACATTGGTGTCACTAGGGTCAGTTCTGATGCTGGACCTTCTGTCCCATGTGCTTATCAACTGTTTGCTTCAACGCCCCGTCCCTCCCTGTCTCATCCACCTGCCCATTCTCCCTTCCTGCACTCTTTCCCTTCCATGTCCCCTCACCCTCCCACTCTGTCTCAGGTTAGCTCATTCCCTCCTAACAAATCCCCACCCCAGCCATTAGTTAAAGAAACATGACACCAACAAAAATATCATGGTCCTCACCTGGCATCTGCAAACCACACCATTGTTCTTTCGTGCAGTGTGTTATACTTATTCCCCCCAACCCTTTGTCTGCCTCGTCTATTTACATTGTAAAATCATTGGGTTACGTACTGTGTCTGTACAGCACTTGGGACAATGGAGCCCTTAACTCGGATTGGGTCAATAGGTGCTGATTGCCCTGGTCCTGCTGTGTAAGGTGGGCTGGGGGATGCAGCGTGGCTGTGACTCTCCCGCATACCTCCTAGCCTAGCTCTGCACAGTTTGCAGCCTGATAGACTGCAAGGGGTAGCACGTGAGTGGGCTCAGATCTGCCTATGTCCGGTCACTTAGGGTATGTCTACACTGCAATTAAACAGCTGCTTAGCCCAAGCCAGGCTGTATGGGCCAGCCACTGGTTCTAATTGCAGTGAAGACACACTCATAGAGGGCTACTTCATGGGCCACCGAAGCTACCCCAGCTATTCTAGCCACCTCACCTAATGCAATGGAGTTTGCTCAATTTGGCTACAAAGGGATGGATTCTGTCTCCAGCCCTGACCCCTCAAGTCCAGTTTTGGCTGCACTGGCCAAAACTGGACTGCCGTGGGCTAGGGTAGCATGCCCTGCTTCAGGGGGTGTGCGCTGGAGACGGGGATGGGAGAGGAACTTTTTGCACTGCATTCTGTTACAGAGAGTCTAGTCTGCAAAGTAGCTCATAGGCAGCCTTCAGCACAGGGCTGTAAATTGAGCAACCTAGAAATAGCTCCCAGTGGAGGCAGAATCCCAAGGGGCAGCCCCTTTTGCCTGACGCGTCTTAGCCATTCCTTCTGTGCTGTCCCTCATGGAAGTTCAGCACAGAATCTCCACCAAAGGGTCATTTCCCCTCAAACTTTTAAGTTACAGACAAACACCATTTGCTCTTCCAGGGGATGAATTCTGCAAGGCCCCTCAGAGACCCAGGGCAAGCGGTTAGACCCTCTAAAACAAGTTGTGTGCTTGGGTTTCGTCCTCTGGCTATCAGTATTCAATTGTGCCGCTGGGAGAGCAGACCGCTCTCCTCCACCTAGCAATGGTGTCAGGAGCACTAATCTTGACAAAATCTAAATAGAGGTGTCTCTCGTAAACCGGAGGGAAAAGAATGCCTGGGGCAGCCACTGCAGAGTCCATAAATCTGTGTGCTGATAAATTACCTCAGAAAGTGCACGGCCCTGACACCGAATCCTAATTCACAAGAGGGAGCGGGCAATAATTATTTCACAGGCTGCTGTTATCGGGACCCAGCCGGTCTATTTTTCTCTTTTATTGCCATCAGTTTTCAGGAGTGTGTCCATCAGAAAAATCCTGTCTAAATGTTGAATTTATTTGCTGCCAGGTGAGAGCCACTGACACTGTAGGTAAAGCAAGTGACACAATAACTAATATATAGTTAACGGGTGCCTCCTGCGCTGTTTCTTCCTCTCTGCAAGATACGATGGGTTGAACTCAGGACAGCCTGCCATTCATAACATACTTCTTGGCTCTCTGGATTACAATTTCCTTTTGCCTTGCTTCTTCCAAGGAGCAGCACAAAAGCTTCTTTAGCTGGACACGCCCTTTTCTGAACTGCAGGATTTTCTAGACACTTCAAACTGTTTCCCTCCAATGGTGTCCATGATGGTTGGGAGGGGAGGGAAAGAAAGCTTGGGGGTCCCCTGACTGTCAACCTCAACCACTCCAAAGCCATGAGTCAGGCTTCAAAATTCACAAGACTGACTTAAAATCATGAGTTTTTTTTTCTTTTTAAAGTGATCCATTTGGGCCTCATTGTAGTTGTTTAGGTCAACTCAAGTCACATTTTTAAGCTTTTCCTCCAAAACCACAAGGGCTAG
This sequence comes from Terrapene triunguis, assembly GCF_002925995.2. NCBI lineage: Eukaryota > Metazoa > Chordata > Testudines > Emydidae > Terrapene > Terrapene triunguis. The sequence goes on from NW_020664587.1 coordinate 5,603,461, forward strand.
AATCTTACTTATTTTTAAATGAAAGCTCGCATGGTCCCTAGTCACAAAGGATTCGAGACACACATCAACTGTTGTGATACTCTTGATAAAATCATGAGGGCTGGAAACACTGTGTACAACAACAACAACTTTATTGAACCTACTAACTTATAAACAATGGTATTTATCAGTAGTTCCCAACCTTTTTACCTGGCACCCCACCTTTCCCCCGTCCGCATCCCTCCCCCTCTCTCCCGGAGCCGGGGCTGGGAGCAGGGCCACGACTTCAGGAGGTGGGGGGACGCGGACAGGGATAAGGGGGCTGAGAGGCTGGGACCACACTTGGGGGTGGGGACGGGACCAGAGCCCCGAGCACAGGCCAGCAGCCAGGATCCCAGGCGCGGGGCCGGCAGCAGAGCGCAGGGCCAGCAGCCGGGACCCCGGACTCAGGACCAGGAGCATAGGCCCGGGCATGGGGCTGGCATTCGGGCTGGGGCCAGGAGCAGAGCCGGGTGGCATTCCCTCCCCAACCCCATAGGGGGCTGGTCCACAGTTTGGGGACCCTTGATATATATATATATATATATATTCATTCTCCCGGCCAGTAGATGGCACTCTTTATATTAAATACTGTATCTACATATAAATTGTTATATTGCACTCGCCTAACACGGGCCTTGATCCTACAAGGCCTTCCATGAGATTAGTAGACTGTACAAGGCCGTTGTGCAAAAGGCACAGTAAATTGTAGAATGTCATTATGCTCCAGTGTAACTAGGAGAGAAAGCTACACAAGTAAGGTTAAGCACGGGGCCTAGTCCTCTTTTCCCTGCATACCTACTACTTTACTCTCCAGAAGGCAGGATAAAAAAGTGTGTGTGTGTGGGGGGGGGGGTACTACAAATTTGGTGGCTACCCATCAGCACCCTCATTAATGGAAGACTAGGGTTACCAGTGCTCTATGTCCACCTGATCACTTTATACTTTGTGCTTATAGCTGTAACAATCTGCCAAATGGGCAAGGCTCAGATCTATGCGGGCACCAAAGTTTTAGTAAATCACAATCACAGACCAAAATTAAATCTCAGGCTCACTGTCACCCAGAAATGAATTCTCTGTTTTGGAGTGTAGCCCCCTGCATGGAACTTGGGAAGAGCACAGGTTGCAAAAGGGAAGAGCTTGGAAGAGCATGCTAGCTGCAGTTACAACATCTCTGGACAGACTTCTCTTAACAGAGAGCCAGTTTATTTTTACGAGCCTGGAATCCTTTCATGTTATTATCCAAGAAGCCGTACTTGAAACTTAGAGAGATCAGCGCCTTTTTTGTTGTTGTTGCTGTTGCTAAAATCTTTGAAGAGAAAGACAGACTCTTCATGTTCGTGAACCAAATGCTTTATACTGTGGTGCTTCTCTTCGATACTTAAATAGCAGGGTGTCAAAATTCCCTACAAACATTTATTCAGTCTCACAACCCTATTCCTCTCCCATCCCCCATCACAGTCCCCACTTCCCCCCAGCTTGTGTAGTTGTTTGGTATGTTAGTAAAATTATCCCCATTTTGTAGACGGGGAAAGAAACAAAGACTATTAAAGCACCATAGAAGGAACTAATTTAGCCTCACAACCTTCTATCCTAATGTTACAGACGGGGAACTGAGGCACAGAGGGGGGGAAAATGACTTGCCCAAACGGCAGATTTGGGATCAGAACGCAGCTTCCCTGATGCCCAGCACCCTGTAGTAAGCAGAAGGTAATGCTGCCTACATTTTCGTTAGCTGGACCTTCTTGATAATGAACAAGTTAATTTTAAAAACAACTCAGATTAATATTAGCCTGATTCAGACAGACACATTAATTGTTTTAGAAGCATTAATTAATTGTTTCATTGCTGAATGATGTGCTTCAGAACAGCTGGTTTTATCTATCTACTTCCTTCTTTATATATGCAACCCCATATTATCTATCTACTTATCATTCATTTAGCTCCATATACAACCCGATGTTTATCCATCTGTCCAGGTTAGGGCCCCTTCACCTTGCAGTCTAAGAGCCTCATCAAAAACCCTTTGAAATAAATGACAGGTTTCAGAGTAGCAGCCGTGTTAGTCTGTATCCGCAAAAAGAACAGGAGTACTTGTGGCACCTTAGAGACTAACAAATTTATTAGAGCATAAGCTTTCGTGGGCTACAACCCATATGCATCCGAAGAAGTGGGTTGTAGCCCACGAAAGCTTAGAGACTAACAAATTTATTAGAGCATAAGGTGCCACAAGTACTCCTGTTCTTTTTGAAATAAATGGAAATCTTTCTATTCATTTCAATGGACTTTGGAGCAGGCCTCAAGTGTTTATGAACTGTATTTGGAATCAATTATGGTTGGACATCAGACCCTCCTGAGGGTCTGTTTAGAGAAGAAAAAAGTCTATAGGGCCAGTTCAGTATGAAAAAGCTTCCAAAAACTAGGATGTTCCTGTGAATTACTGAGTAGAGCTGCTCGGAAAATGTTTTATTTTCCAAAGAATATTTCAAAGATGTGACCATAGAGCAGGGGCTGTGATCCAGTGGAAACAGCACTGGATGAGGAGTGAGAAAGTTGGATTCTGTTCCCAGCTCTGCTACCAAATCACTTGGTGACCTTTGTCATGTAATTTAATGTCATTGTGTCTCAGTTTCTGTAGCTGTACACTGGGCATAATATTGAATCTGCTGGAAATTACCATGAGAGCTAGTCTCTCCTTTGCATTCCACACTTCCTTTTCTAAGCTTGGCTGGAACAAGGCAATGCAGGAGCAGAGGCAAAGGAATCTTTTGTTTTTCCTTATAAAGTTCTCAACATTTCAGAACCATACACAAAGTCTGGTTTCAGCCAAAGCACTGGGTGCAAAAGTGGGTTGTTTTGATGATGATGATGATGATGATGATGATGATGATTTTAGTCCAAACCACCCCACTGGTACTCCTTCCGTCAAAGCAGTAAATTAGTGTCATTGCATATGCAAAACGGGGGAGGAGTGCAAAGCCAGGGAGCCGTGCTAGAAAGCTAGGTGACAATAACAACTCATTTTGTCTGGTCCAAAGCATGTAGAGGAGTGATGCTGTATTTCCAGGGCTGTGACATTATCATGGGATAAAGGGGCCGAAGGCAGCTTGCCCACCACCAGCAGCTGCTCTCCAAAGTTACAGAGCTCACTGGAGAAATATCTTGTAGAAGGTGGGGTGCCCCTTCATGGCTAGGCATGGTATAGCAGGCTCTCATCTGGCACCCCCTCTTGACAGCATTTCTCATGACTTAGCCCTTTGGCCAGGTCACTTTTAGATCCCCTACTGGGGTAACAGAAAGTCCCACAAACAACTGTCCAATAACCCGATGCCAGGTCTTTGGCCCAGACTCTGAGCCCAGTTCCTTCCACACACTTTCCCCATGCTTCCCATAATCCTTACCCCTTTATATCAAGAGGGGTTCACATCACCTGCCTCAGTGACACCCTCTACTCTGGGTACCTATCTGGCTCTCCCCATGCTTTCTGTGTGTCCATGTCTCTTTCCTCAGAAACCCGATCCCCAGCCTGCCTCCCTGGAGACTTGCCCTTAAGGCTCCTCACAGGAGCTAGATTCCCCCCTTCGGGCTTCCCAGTGTCTCTCCTGGCCTCTTGCCAGAGTTCTGTACTTGGGAGAGGATCCCAAAGCCAAATCTCCTCCAGGCTTCCTCTTTGACCCTGCAGGACTCTCTGCTACCAGGAAAAAGACTGCAGAGTCCCTTCCCTCTCCCCGCAGCTTAAACAAGTTATTGTTTAAGCCACAGTGTCTGGGAAGTATTCAGAGTAGAGCTACCTCACTCTTTCTTCTCTGAGGTTCTTGCAGTACGGAAGCATTTTCAATTCTAGGGCTTACTCCATGAAATCTTCCTCCCCTCCCCCATCTCTTTTGTCCATCCTTCCTGCCATTCCTCTCTTAGTTCGTTTTTAATTAGGTTTGTAAACTCCTGTTTACTTAGAGGGATCGCTGTGTCATTTTTTGCTACTTTATCTGCTACCTGATTTCCTACTGTCCCAACATGCACTGGGATGCTTGGTATTTCTCCACCTCTGCCAGTGCTGTTGTTAATAATAATATTTCATTAATGTATATCATTTCTGCTACCTGAATTCCTGCTTTTGATTGCCAGCCGTCCTGACAGAGAATATGACAAGATGGCAACAGAGGTTGGTTGCACACCCAGTATCCAACATAACACCAATGTTATCCCTGCTAGTTCAGCTGTCATAACAGCCACAGACTTTGATAATCGCATAGATGTTTTTATTCCAAGTGTTGGGACACAGAATGCTGTCCCCACTCTCCCAATTTGCTCATCTTTAGACCCATCCATAAATATTTGGCAATATTTGCCCCATTTATCACATATATATCAATTTACTATATTTAATAAAACTTTAAGCTCCTTTTCCCCTTATAATTTCATTATATAGTTCCACATTTTTATCAGAGGAGTGATTATCCACTTCTAGTGCATTTTCCCATGCAAATTTCTTTTAGGTCTTTCTTTTCTCAGTTCCTTTGTCGGTACTTTAATCCTATTAATGAGAGGCATTTTTATCTCCCCTCCCCCATGTTGTCCACTGAATTCCCAGCATTCTTCATACATAATGATTGGCGTTTCCATCGTCCCTGTTTCCTATGCCTTTTGCCCAAAGCGTTAAGTCCAATCATTTCATTCTTAACGCTACAGGCTTTCCACCAGCAGCTATCTGTGTTGCACACAAAGGGACCGTGATGAAGGCACCACATGCAAAGCGTTAATGCCTGGGCTTGGACTGAGTCTAGCTTCTTGAGGTTCGTTTTTGATGCTGAACTAAATGCTTGGCATCCGTACTCAATGACTGGTCTTATTAATTCGCTATAAAGAATTACCATTGCTTTCTTATCCACACCCCAGAGGATTCCAGAAATATTTTAAAGTAGATTGATTTTACCTTTATATTTATCTACAATATTGCCAGTGTGATCCTTCCATGTTAGCTTGCTACCAAATGTTGCATCCAGGCATTTGTAGCTTTTTCTCTATACCTATTTGCTGTCCATATAGAGACAGTTTACAATCTTATTTAATTTTCCTTTTAGTGAACATCATTCCTTTAGCTTTGAGCATTGAACATTTAAAGCCCCACATGTTACCCCATTCTGCACGTTTCCTAAGTGCTTCATTAATTCACTTCTCAGCTATTTCCTGGTGTCTGTTTTTAGCCCATATGGCACAGTCATCTGCAAACGGGAAACGTCTATTCTTGCGCTCATCCTTTTGGGGAGATCATTTATCATTACAGTGAATAAGGTAGGGCTGATGACGCTCCCCTGTGGAGTGCCATTTGTGATTGTCTATATGGAAGAGTAGGCTTTCCCTACACTGACCTACTTCTTTTACTTAAGAAGTTATTTATCCACCTGGATATTCTTCCTTTTATGCCCATAGATGCTATTTTATGCAAGAAGCCCTTTCTCCATTATGTATTGGAGGCTTTTTCAATATCTAGGAAAGCTACTTTCATATATTCGTTATTTCTCAACCTTTTTTGTGCTTCTGTCTCTACTCTCACTAAATGATCAGCTGTGCTCCTTCCCCTCCTGAACACCCTTTGCCTGTAAGTCCATTTCTCTCTAGGTATGTTAATCTTTCAGTCATGATTCTTTCCATGGCTATCCCCTTACATAAAGTAAGGTCAATTGGCTTGTATGTTGACTGGCTTTAGGATGGCCAGAGACCAGTCGAGAGATCCGTCTCCCTACCCGCATCTATCATGGGGGTTTAAGATCACTCAAAATAAAAACCAACAAGGGAGCACAGGAGTAAAATGTAGGTATGTTTATTAGAAACAAGGTAAGTAAACGGGGTATGCTATGAAGGACCCCCAGCACAGGTAAGCAAGGTAAATAGGTAAAGATGACACTATAACTGGGCAGATCACATGTCACATGGTTGCCCAGTTTCCCGTCTTTCAGTAGAAAGGGCGGGAAACTATACCTGAGGAGGGGGAAGAAGGGCAGCAAACATGGATTCCTCGTTATTGTTGTCAGGAATTCAAGATGGCGTGTGGGTATTAATGCCAAAACAGAAATACAGAAATTCTCCCCCTACATTTACACATCAGGTCTTGTTCGCAGCTAACCGGATATCACACTGGGACTACAACCTCCTGTTTCCGATCCACTGGTAGCTCACCTTTTCCCCATATACTGTTGTACAGTTTTAGCAGTATTTTCAGACTCCCTTCATCCAGGTGTTTTAGCATTTCATTACATACGCCATCTTCGCCTGGTGCAGAGCTTTTGCTTTCAGTGATAGCTTTTTTGAAGTTCCCTCATACATAAGTTTCAGTTAATATCATATCCTCATCTTCCTCTCAGCTCTTCCAGTCCTCATGATTCTCCTCAAAGATATTTTGTTCTTCACATGGCTTTCTATACTCTGATTTTCAGCATTATTACCATTATGGAATGTGTCTGCTAGGGCTCTCACGGTTCTTCATTCGAGCTTTTTACCCCTTGGCCCTCTGCAATGAAGCCTGACACTGAGTTGTTGTTACTCCATATTCCATTTATTGTCCTAATCTGCCTATTTACCCCTGTTGTTTGAGTATCTTTATTTTCTTACAGTACTTTCTCCAGCTATCTTTTTTTGCCTTTTAATAGCCCTTTGCACAATTGCCTTGTTTCTTTTATATTTCATTAAATCCTCACTATTGATTGCATTTTTTTCCTTTCTTATATGCTTTGTTCCTTTCCTTAATCGCTTTTTTATGCTCCTCATTCCACCATGGTACATGATTTCTACCTTTAGGGTGACTTGACATCTTAGGCATAGCTAACTTTGCTGCCATAATGATTACCTTAGTTATATTGCTACTAAACTCATCAGATATACAATATTTTAATTCCATTTGCTTCTAAATAGTTCCCGGTTTGCTTTTTTTATATTCTAAATAGAGAGCCTCCCTCCGTTCTCAACACTGCCTTTTATCTTGACGTACTAACTATAAGTACAGGGAAGTGATCACTTCCTATTCCCTCCTCTTTGTCCACTTCGCAGCTACATTTGCTTGCAATTCCCAGGTCTAGACAGGAGAGGTTTCCCATTGGCTGCAATAAACTAGTGTGTGTACCATCATTCAGTATTACTAAATGATTTTCATCAATGAATTGTTCTGGACATTTGCCATTCTTATAATTTTTCCTTTCCCTCACAACCTGTTATGGCAATTAAGGTCTCCATATATATCTATATCTCTGTCAAATCCTTAATCTGCAGTTTTCCACAGGGTTGTATACAATATATGTTCTCAAAGATGCAGATTTATTTTGCATTGGAATCTCAATAGTGTTAAACTTTATATTTAGTTTCTTCACCTCAATTTCAAGATATTTTAGGTTTCCCTTAATGAATATACAAATTCCCCCTCCCCTTCCTACTTCTCTGTCTTGTCTATAGGTGCCATATACTGGCATTCTGAAATCTAGTTTTCCTATTAACCATGTTTCTTGTATTCAAATAATATCAGGCTCAGTGGTCTTATCAAGGATATTTTTCTTTAGTTCCTGTCCATGTGCGTTTCAGCAGTAAATCGTTAGTACAATTCTATTTATCCTACAGTGTTTCTTTCACTTTAAAAAGCATGGAGTTGTGCTGCTAGTAAGTTGCTAACATGCAGGTACTTTTCTGCTGCTTTAACTATAATGTTCATTTACTCTGTTTTTTCCCCCTCTCTGTAATGTGCAGTTTATTACTTCAGTCATAACAGCTATAAACCTCTCTGTCTATACATAATATGTCTTCTCCTATTTTCCCTGTATCACTCATTATAGCCTTTGATTTATTCTGTTGTGCATTTATCTCTTTCTCCTTACTGAGTTTCCTTTCTGCTTCCCCTTTGGGCCTTAGATGCCTCCTAGTAGCTTCTGAATATGATAGGCTCTTTGCAACTTTTATTGTTTGTATCTCGCTTGCTTGCTTGGCTGCTATAGAAGCTCCATATGCTGTGCTATGCTTTCCTCTACAGTTGTTACAGTTTAATTCTGTCCCTTCCACACAATGGTCATAGAAGTGCTCCCCTCCACATTTACTGCATCTCAATTTCCCTTTAAATATATTTGCCACATGTCTAAACCTTTGGCATCTGCAGCACCTCACCAGGAGTGGGATAGACGGTTTTGTCCAAGAAATCTGTATCTTATTGTTACCCTATCTGGAAGGGTTTCTTCTTTAAATGCAACGAGCACAACCATTGACAGCTTTCTTTCCCTGCTTCTCTTGCTAATTAGCCACTTAACATATAGTATCTTATCATCCAGTCATGGAAGACAGGTGAGATGCGAGAGGACTGAAAAAGGGCAACTATAGTGCCAATCTATAAAAAGGGGAATAAGGACAGCGTAGGGAATTACAGACCAGTCATCTTAGCTTCAGTACCTCAGAAGATAATGGAGCAAATAATTAAACAATTTGCAGACACCTAGAAGATAATAAGGTGATAAGTAACAGCATGGATTTGTCAAGAACAAGTGTGTCAAACCAACTTAATAGCTTTCTTTTACAAGGTAACAAGCCTTGTGGACAGGAGGAAGTGGTATATATGGTATCTCTTGACTTAGGTAAGGCTTTTGATATGGTCTTGCATGACCTTTTCATAAACAAACTAGGGAAATACAACATAGATGGTGCTACTAGAAGGTGGGTGCATAACTGGTTGGAAAACTGTTCCCAGAGAGTAGTTCTGAGTGGTTCACAGTCAAGCTGGAAGGGCATATCAAATGGTTTCCTGCAGGGATCCATTCTGGGTCCAGTTGTGTTCAATATTTTCATCAGTGATTTAGATAATGGCATAGAGAGTGCACTTATATAGTTTGTGGACAATACCAAGCTGGGAGGGGCTGCAAGTGCTTTGGAAGATAGGATTAAAATTCAAAACAATCTGGAGAAATGAGCTGAAGTAAATAGGATAAAATTCAATAAGGACAAATGCAAATTACTCCACTTAGGAAGGAACAATCAGTTGCATACATACAAAATGGGAAATGACTGCCTAGGAAGGAGTACTGCAGAAAGGGATCTGGGGGTCATAGTGGATCATAAGTTAAATATGAATCAACAGTGTAACGCTGTTGTAAAAATATGCAAACATCATTCTGGGCTGTATTAGCAGAAGTATTGTAAGGAAGACAAGAAATAATTCTTCTGCTCTACTCCATGCTGATTGCACCTCAACTGGAGTATTGTGTCCATTTCTGGGCATCACCTTTCAGGAAAGATGTGGTGAAATTGGAGAGTCCAGAGAAGAGCAACAAAAAAAAATGATTAAAGGTCTAGAAAACATGACTTATGAGGGAAGATTGAAAAAATTGGGTTTGTTTCGTCTGGAGAAGAGAAGACTGAGTGGGGACATAAGTTTTCAAATACATAAAAGGCTGTGACAAGGAGAAGGGAGGAAAAATGTTCTCTTTAACCTCTGAGGATAGGACATGAAGCAATGGGCTTAAACTGCAGCAAGGGCGGTTTAGGTTGGACATCGGGAAAAACTTCCTGTCAGGGTAGTTAAAACACTAGAATAAACTGCTTAGGGAGGATGTGGAATCTCCATCAGTGGAGATTTTTAAGAGCAGGTTGGACAAAGACCTGTCAGGGATGGTCTAGATAATATTTAGTCCTGACCTCTCAATATTTAGAAGACCTCTCAAAGTCCCTTCCAGTCCTATGATTCTATGACTCTATGATCCCCTATGCCTGGCTTTACCGCATCTTCAGTCATTTGGATCGGCACTTCATATATAACTCCTCTTGTCTGCGAGCGTTACTTAGGCAATTGGCAGATTACTTTCAGTTTTGCTAGTATTTTAAATCTTTAATAGTTTTTCTACTATCCTTGGTACTATCAGGCCTTGAGTCTTCACCTTCCTGGAGTGAAACCCTGCGATTCTCCCAATCTCAGTCTAGGTATCCTGGCTACCCCATGTACTGACTAAGTGCTCAGCAGATCTGACTGGGTTTGGCTACCTGCGGTTCTTCCCTTCAGGAGCGGTGACCAGTGGTAAATACAATGACCATGCAATTCATAGATTCCAAGGCCGGAAAGAACCATTGTGATCATCTAGACTGACCTCCTGCAGAACCCAGGCCAGAGAACTGCCCCAAAACAATTCCTAGAGCAGATCTTTTAGAAAAACATCCCATCTTGATTTAAAAGTTGTCAGTGATGGAGATTCCACTATGACCTTCGGTAAACTGTACCAATGGTTAATTACTCTCGTTGTTAAAAATTTATGCTTTGCTTTGAGTCTGAATTTGCCTAGCTTCAACTTCCAGCCACTGATTCTACAACTTTCTCAGCTAGATTGAGGGGCCCATTATTAAATATTTGTTCCCCATGTAGACACTTAATGGACTGTAAACAAGCCACCCCTTAACCTTCTCTTTGTTAAGCGAACTAGATTGAGCTCGGACAGGGTGGCTCCACTCACTGCTAGGATAGCACCTGGGCCTGGTCGCTCTAGGGAATAGCTCACGGAGTTGATACTCTTTTCTGCAGTTACATGCTCTCTCTCTGCCGGTCGGCAGCCCCTCTTTCATACCACAAGCTGCTGCTGCTGCCTCTTCGTGACTCAGTCCTCCACCCAGATCCCTGTACACATTTTCCCCTTCTGGGGGTAGAAAAGTCTTTTTTCCACCATCCTGGGCAGTCTTCCCATTCACTGCCTCATAGTGCTAATGCCTCAGTGGCTGGCAGGGGAACCCAGGTCGGCCCCCTACTCTGGGTTCCAGCTCAGGGATCCTCTAGCCAGCAGTCAAAGTCTGTTCCCGTCTAGATCTCACTGCCTCCCCCTGAACTCTTTCCTTACCACCTAGCACTTCCCCCCCAGGTTTGCCAGCATCACTACTCCCTCCCCCTCAGGCAGGCTGGCTGGCTGGCTACCTGCCTACACCCCGCCCCCCCTTCCTCAAGGAAATGGCTGCAGCTTTTCCCAGCAGCCCCCTCTACTTCCAGTATCCCAGCTTTATAAACCCAGCCCAGCTCATTCCTCCTCACGCAGGGGCTTACTTAAGCCACCTGATTCCCCTCAGCTGGGGCCTGTCTGATTAACTGACCCCCTTCTTAGCCTATCTTAACCCTTTAGGGGCAAGTGTGAGGTGAACACCACATACCAAGCTCCTGGAGTCTATCACTGTAAGATGTTCTCTAACCCTTTGGTCATTCTTGTGGCTCTTCTCTGAACTTAAAAATGGCCATACTGGGTCAGACCAATGGTTTCTGACAGTAGCCAGTGCCAGAGCTTCCAAGGGCATGTCCATAACAAGGCAGTTAGCATTAGGGAGGGAGGGAGGAATAGCTCAGTGGTTTGTGCACTGGCCTGCTAAACCCAAGGTTGTGAGCTCAATCCTTGAGGGGACCATTTAGGGAACTGAGGTAAAAATCTGTCTGGGACTTGGGCCTGCTTTAAGCAGGGGGTTGGACTAGATGACATCCTGAGGTCCCTTTCAACCCTGATATTCTATGATTTCTGGCAGTTAGAAGTTTAGGGTCATCTTCATCATGTGGTTACATCCAGGCCCATCTTGGCTAATAGCCATTGATGGATCAACCCTCCATGTCCATACCAAGTTCTTTTTTGAACCCCCTTACACTTTTGGCCATCACAAAATCCCATGGCAATGAATTCCACAGTTAATTGTGTGTTGCGTGAAAAAGTACTTCCTCTTGTTTGTATTAAAACCTGCTGCCTATTAATTGCATTGGGTTGCCCCTGGTTTTTGTGGTGTGGGAATGGATAAATAGCAGTTCTCTAGTCGATTTTTCCACATCGTTCACGATTTTATAGACCTCTATCATATTCCCCTCTTAGTCGTCTCTTTTCTAGGCTGAACAGAAATGGTCATCTTTGTGGCTATTCTTTCTTTTTCCAGGTCCACTATATCCTTTTTGAGATGAGGCAATCAAAACTGGCCACGTATTCAAAGTATGGGCGCACCATGGATTTATAGAGCGGCATTATGATATTTTCTGTCTTATTTTGTATCCCTTCCCTAATAGTTCGTAACATTCTCTTAGCCTTCTTGACTGCTTGTGACAGAGAGCTGAGGGCTAGCACTCTGAGAGCCAGCACTCCCGGCATTGTTATACTAATTAGGTTCACCTGCAGAAGGCCTAATTGGATAGAGATGTACCTCATTACCAGGTAGATGGAAGCTGATGAGTCAATGAGCCAATTAGCCCACTAACAGGGAAGCTATATAAAATGGAACCAGGGTGCGGGGGAGAATCTCCATCCTTAGAGGTTTTTAAGGCCCGGCTTGACAAAGCCCTGGCTGGGATGGTTTAGTTGGTGTTGGTCCTGCTTTGAGCAGGGGATTGGACTAGATGACCTCTGGAGGTCTCTTCCAACCCTGATATTCTATGATTCTATGAATATAAAACTAAGAGAGCCTCTAAGAACTAAGGGAGTTCTCTGAGTACCCCTCACCCCTTTTGGGAGAAAGGGTTAGAAAGTTGAGAAACAGTGCGTAAAGTTGAGAAACAGTGTGAAGACACTGCTATGTATTGGTGGACAGACTAAAACACTGTAAAAAAACTACAGAGGGGTGTTTACAAGCAAGAAGGCCTCCCCGTGGTCTGCATTCGTGGAAGAGGCGGGAATGCAGCATGTTACCCCATCCCACTGCTGCTGCACATTGAGCTGAATTTACAGAAAATTATTCATGGTAACTCCTAGATCTTTCTTAACTGGTAACAGCTGATTTAGAACCCATCATTATATATGGTGTGGTTGGATTTTTTCCCCCAATGTGCATTACTTTGCACTTGTTAGTGGTAAACTTTATCTGCCATTGTGTTACCTGGTCACCCAGTTTTGAGAGATTCCCCCTATGACTTTTTACAGTCAGTTTTGGACTTAACCATCTTGAATAACTTTATACCATCTGCAAACTTTGCCACATTATTGTTCACTTGCTTTTCCAGATCTTTAATGAATATATTGACTAGCCCAGATCCCAGGACAGATCCTTGGGGGATCCTGCTGTTTACCTCTTTCCACTGTGAAAACTGACCACTTATTCCTACCCTTTGTTTCCTATCTTTTAACTGATTACTGATCCGTGAGAGGACCTTCAGTAGAACCTCACAGTTACAAACAGTCAACCACACACCTCATTTGGAACCGGAAGTGCTCAATCAGGGAGTAGGGACCAAAAAAACCAAATACTGTACAGTACAGTACTGTGTTAAATGTAAGCTGCTATAAAAATAAAGGGGAATTAAAAAAACAGTTTGATAAGCTAAGGAAACTGTTTCTGTGGTTGTTTCGTTTTAATTAAGATAGTTAAAAGCAGCATTTTTCTTCTGCATAGTAAAGTTTCAAAGCTGTATGAAGTCAATGTTCAGTTGTAAACTTTTGGAAGAACAAACAGAACGTTTTGTTCAGAGTTTCGAACATTTCAGAATGACGAACAACCTCCATTCCCGAGCTGTTCGTAACTCTGCGGTTCTGCTGTACTTAATTTCCTTAAGAGCCTTTGGTGAGGGACCCTGTCAAAGGCTTTCTCCATTTTAACAACATCCTTCTTGAATTGTGGGCATCAGAACTGGACACAGAATCCTAGCAGCAGTTGCACCAGTGCCAAATACAAAGGTAAAATAACTTCTGTACTCCTTGAGATTCCCCCTGCGTATGCAGCCCAAGATAACATTAGCTCTTTTGACCATAGCGTTGCAGTGGGAGCTTATGTTCAGCTGATTATCCATCCCCATTCCCAAATCTCTTTCGGAGTCACTGCTTCCCAGGAAAGAGTCCCCCGTTCTGTAAGTATGGCCACATTCTTTGTTCCTAGATGGATACTCTTACATTTAGCTGTATTAAAACACACATTTTTTGCTAGCACCTAGTTTACCAATCGATCCAGATCACTCTGAATTAGGAACTATCCTCTTCATTATTTACCACTCACTCAGTTTTTGTGTCATCTGCAAACTTTATTTGTGATGATGGTTTCTTTCAGGTCATTGATAAAAATGTGAAATAGTGTTGGGTCAAGAATCAATCCCTGTGGGACCCCTTTGGAAACTCACTCGCTTTATGACGATTCCCCATTTGCAATTACATTTTGAGACCTATCAGTTAGCCACTTTTTAATCCATTTCATGTTCGTGTGCCATGTTAATTTTATGTCGTTCTAGCTTTTTAATCAAATGTGTGGTACCAAGTCAAACACCTTTATAGAAGTCTAAGTATATTACGACAACACTATTACCTGTATCAACCAAACTTGTAATTTCATCAAAAAAGATATCCAGTTAATTTGACAGGATCTATTTTCCATAAACCCATGTTGATTTGCATTGCTCTTCTTTAATTCTTTATTAATCAAGTCCTGTGTCAGCCACTCCATTATCTTGCCTGGGAGCAATATCAGGTTGACAGGCCTATAATTACTCAGGTTATCTCATTTACCCTTTTTAAAAATTGTATATTAGCTTTCTTCCAGTCTTCTGCAACATCCCCAGTGCTCCAAGACTTATTTAAAATCAACATTAATGGTCTAATGAGCTCCTCAGCCAGCTCTTTGGAAACTCTTGGATGCAAGTTATCTGGACCTGCTGATTTAAAAATATCTGACTTTAGTAGCTGCTTCTTAACATCCTCCAGAGATATTAGTGGAATGGAAAGTCTTATCACCACATGATGAGAATATATCATCTGTTTTCCCCCAAACTACAGAACAAAAATATGCACTGTACACATCACAATGTGATGTGGCTTAGTGACTTTGGGTCACCACTGGCACAGGCCACTTTCTTCCTCCTTTCATAACATACAAACTCTCCAGGGTCCAATTTGAAAAACAAAAGGAGGAGATTTTCAAAGCCATGAATGGGACACTGGCTTTCAGTGGGAGTTACTTGCCTAACTGCCCTTTTGTGCCTTTGAAAATCTCCCACAAATATTCAGGCAGGGCAAATGGAGAAAGGAAGCCAAGGAATTTGAGGAAATGGAGCAGTATTGTCCAGCGGATTGGTGTTTCCGGCTCATTCACAGGGCCGGCTCCAGGCACCAGCTTGGCAAGCAGGTGCTTGGGGCGGCCACTCCGGAGAGGGGAGGTAGGTCCAGCTATTCAGCGGCAATTTTTTTTTTTTTTTTTGTCTTGTGGTGGCCACAAAACCGTAGAGCCCGCCCTTCTTATTCCTCCTTGTTTTTTTTCCCCTGCTTAATGTGGAGCGGTGTTTTTTTTTTGGATGAAGCCCTAGATCTGTCCTGGATTACAGGATGGTCTGGGTGTGTGAAGTCGGAGGCATATCACATTGTCTGGCAGTCATCAAAGCTGGAGGAACAGTTCCTTTCCCCTCACATACTGAATTTGCTTGCTCCCTTTGTGCCCTTGCCATCTGCAGCTCTGCTATCTCAGGCTTTGATCTTGTTGGATCTTGGAAGATAAGACCAGAAAGGCCTGATCAGTGCTTGTGTGAGAGACTACCAAGAAAAACCCAGGCTCTATAGAAAGTGGCCGTGCTAATGCAGTAGGTGGCTATCTTCCTTCTGCATCAGTAGAGAATCCAGTGCTAACGGGCATCATGGTGCTTTCCAGATGAAAAGTACAACTATGGTCCTGACCTCTAGGAATACCATGAGACCTTTTTGCAAGAGTAAAGGTGTCAGCTGCTGAATGTTGACAAATTCTATCTTAAGCCATTACTATGTATTCTGCAGAGATGGCTGAACATTTTCCAGTGGACCAGTTTTACATTGGGAAAATGCTGATGCCGCAAAATTGAAATGTTTCATGGGACCATCTCCATTTCATCGCCATTTTTGAGAAAAAATATTGTAATATTTCATTTTCACAAAGTTGACATGATTCAATTTGACTATATATTATATTTATTATATTAGAAATAATGAAGTCTAAAGGAAGTGCTTTGACATTATCAGAATGAAACTTTTAGATAAGGTTGTTTTGAGTGGTACCAGATGACAGAACAAGGAGTAATGGTCTCAAGTTGCAGTGGGGAAGGTTTAGGTTGGATATTAGGAAAAACTTTTTCACTAGGAGGGTGGTGAAGCACTGGAATGGGTTACCTAGGGAGGTGGTGGAATCTCCGTCCTTAGAGGTTTTTAAAGTCAGGCTTGACAAAGCCCTGGCTGGAATGATCTAGTTGGGAATTTGTCCTGCTTTGAGCAGGGGGTTGGACTAGATGACCTCCTGAGGTCCCTTCCAACCCTGATATTCTATGATATTTCCAAAACAAAAATTCAGAAATTTCATTTTGTAGGAAATTATGAAATTTCAAAGATTTTTGTTTTGATTTGGGATGAAAGGAAACTTCAAAATGTTGGAATTGCCTGTTGAATGGGATCACACTTATGCAAAGTGCATGGTAAACAAATAGTGGCCCTCACCTGCCGTTTACTATATATAAAGTCCAAATGAGAATATATTTAAGATAGTTTCCAAATGTAGCTGTCATAAGAAAGACACCAGTGTCCACAAGAGGTTATCAAATGAGTTTAGCAGAGAGAAAGGAAGTGCAAAAAGTAATCAAACAAATAAAGCACCCCTAAAAGCACACATTTTCAATGGTGAGAGTAATTAATTGGAGCAGTTTATTTACCAGGGATGTGTTGGCATTTAAAATCTCAATAGGATCTCTCTTTCTAAAACAAATGCTCTAAATCATTCATGAATTATGGGGTTGGTGCAGAAATCTTCTTCCCTTTTGCCTTGTTCCATTAATCAGGTTAATCAAAGGCAGGTCGCCGCTTGCAGGGAGCCGGCCGAGGTGAGCTCCCCCGAGATCTGACATCCTGAGCCCCCTCCCGTGCCCCAGCCCCGCACTCCTCATTTCCGCTCCTCCACCTAGGAGCAGCAGGGACAGTTCGCTGCTTGCGGGGAGCCACGCGGAGCCAGGTAGGGAGCCTGCCGGCCCCACACCAACCGGACTATAAACCGGGCTTTCTAAGAAGATTCGAAATGCTGGTTTCTAGAGCTTTGCAGTTGGTACAGGCCTGGATAACACAGCGTTTACTGTATAGGGACAGATGTAGATACGGGCTATAAAATCGGGGTTATCAAATACAAAAACCCTCTGACTTCTTTCCAGTCATCCCTTTTCCCCCAACCAACATCCCCTTCCCTCCCCAGCAAGTTTTTCCCCCCAGAATTGTTTCATAAGCGATGCAGCAAGTGGACAGATTTGTAGGAGATAGGACTTGATTTAACAAGCTCTGAGGCTGGTGTTGCAGCCTGATGCTGTGTCATCCTGAGCCCCTAGTCCCTCACCAGCCTAGGTGCTTCCTGAAACCTGATTCTCTTTCTCTGGTTGCACTCTTCACACTAGGTTTAGGTTTGCATCCGGAGAGAATCCTCTTCCCAATTCAGCAGCACAAACAAAAATAAGACAGTTATCCTGGGCGCAAGAGCGTTGCTTATCTTCGGGAGGAGAGAAGGATGGCATAGAAAGCAGATAAGCTAAGCGGGGAGGTGGGAAATGGAAAGCTGCTAGGTGAGGGATAGAACGGGCCAAAGGGATGTAACTTTTTTTTTTAACCTCTCAGCAGTTTCCCAGCCCTACTCTGTCTTTGGAAAGTTTAAATTCCCTTTGGTTTACTATAGGAATATGTAATTAAAGATTTTGCTATAATAATAATAATAATAACCACAACACGAGGGGGGTTTGTGTTAACTTGGTAATAACTCTTTCCTCAGCTAATAAACTCCCAGGCTGAATATTTCTATAAACAACTCGACCACTGACTTTGGAATTTATTTAGCCGAGGATATGGTTATTACACCTCATAAACAAGAAGTATCCTCAAGTTACCATTATAATAAAACTGTTACAATGCGCTGCTTTTTACACAGGAATTATGGAAAGTACTTTAGTGTGACTGACAATTTATATGCAGGCTTTCGCTACATGTTCAAGTGCACAACTGCCGTACTTTGGGTTAACGCGTATCTAGCTCGATTCATGCTGCTGTGATGGTCCTGGGCTATGCAGATAACTAAGTAACGTGTATGTAGTTACCTAGGTACTCTGGAATCCTTAAGGGAGAAAGTAGTGTTTTGAAATAATGTACATTTGTTATCTCCTGAATGGAACAGGCAATTTCCCCATGTTCTAGTTAACTTCTTTTCAGCTGGTAAGTTTGGAGAAACTACAATATGGTTAGGGCCCTTACCTGGTATGTGGGAGAGTTGGATTCAAATCCCACCTCGCCTCCCTTCTAGGTGAGTGCTCTCACCACTGGGCTATACGGGTAGTCTAGGATGGGGCTCTTTCCTGTTGAAGCTGTTCCACGTTCTATAAAATAATGAAATAGCCATTGGGCCAGAGAAAGAGACTGACTCTAAAGCCTTGTGGTGAAGGCACTCACATGAGACAAGGGAGAACCCAGTTTAAATTCCTCTTGTAGAGCAGGGATTTGAGCCTGGACACAGGACAAGACCAGAGAGTGGAGACAGGCCTGCCTGAGGTCACCTCTGGGACCGTGCTACCCATTAACACCAAACTAAGTGGGGTTTAGCAGATCTGGAAAGGGGAAGAAATGGGGTAAAGGGACACTTTTCTATTGAACCAGAGGTGGGGGGTTAGAAACTTCTGAAAATGTTGGAAATCTGTTCTTTACAAAAACGTCCAAATGAAAATGTTTTCCAAAAATGTTGAGAAATTTCACATTTTTTTTTCACCGCCTTTCTTCCCCTAGCTCTCTTACTGATGGACAAGCTGAGGCCCAGAACGTTTAAGTGACTTTCCCAAGATCAGAGTGAGACAAGGTGGGGGAGGGAATATCTTTTATTGGACCAACTTCTGTTGGTGAGAGACACAAGCTTTTGAGCTGCACAGAGCTCTCTTTCTCAAGAAGATTCAGTGGTCGGGTTAAGAATAGATCCTTAGGTCCCCAGCTCAAGGCTTCTCAGCCTTGAGTAACAAACACTCAACATTTTGTAGGATTGTGGCCAAAGAGTCTATCCACTGTGTTCTAACCCCTGAGACCAACAGGTCCCAAACTGTTTTCCCTGCATGACCCCGTTTTCAGATGTATTGCTTCCTGTGACCCAAGCATAGAGGGCACCATTTTAAAATGGCATCCAACCCAGTGTGACCTCACACACACCATAAGTGCGAGGACACGCTACATGGAGGGCACCCTTTGTATAGCAAAATGGCATCTTCCGCACACCAGTGGTGTCCTCTATGCAGCGTGACCTCACGTGCACCGTAAGTGTGAGGTCACACTGTGCAGAGGATGCCATTTTACCATCCTGCACACTTCAGATTGCCATGACTTATCCCATCCACTTATAGAGCAACCCCATTTGGGGTCGTGACCCATCATTTGGGAACCAACCAAGACCACGAGTAATAGTACAAGTCACAAGTAAATAAAACTTGCTCTTCTCTGGTTGAGTGACTCCCAGGTCAACGGTTGTCTGCGGATATACTATCTGGATGGCTACTGGAAAAGTCCTTTCTGGGCATGTGTGTCTGGAGTCATAACTTTTAAACTGGAAGTCCTCTGGTATTTATCCTTGCAATATTCACAGGAAACACTCACCAAAATGGCCAGTGGAGGTCTAAAGGAGATTTATTTTGCAATAATAAAGCTCTGTCTCTACAGCAAACACTGTATAAATTAGTGGTCTGCCACTTACTGTCTTGCTTTGCTACGCTTTTCAAACATACTTTATGCCCGACAATAAAGAGACCAAACGTGAGGAAAAACAGTGGATTTGTATGCCACAGCTGCAGAATGGGCAGGAGACAGACGTGGGAGGACTTGGCAAGTACTTAATAAAATGGACTACATAATGCAATTTGTGAGCGTGTCTTTTTACTGTGGTCCAGCAGATAGTGCTCTGAGAAGGGAGGTGAGACATGATATCCATTCCCAGCTGTGCCACTGAAACTTGTGACCTTTGGCAAATCATTTAAACTCATTATGCCTCAGTTTCCTCATCTATAAATTGGTATTAATGATATTTACCCTCCTTTGTGAGCTGTGAATGAAAAGTAACCGAGAGCTGGTTGGCAAGTCAAAGTTTTTCCTATAAGGAATGTTGTGATAATTGGGCCTACAAACCTATCCTCATCACGAGCCCAACTGTAAAAAGTATGTGAAAGTTCATAAGACTTAGACAAATTAGGGGATTGGGTCAAAAGAAACCTGATGAGGTTCAACAAGGACAAGTGCAGAGTCCTGCACTTAGGACGGAAGAATCCCATGCACTACTACAGACGAGGGACCGAATGGGTAGGCAGCAGTTCTGCTGAAAAGGATCTAAGGGTTACAACCCTGATATTCTATGATAACTCAGTGAC
The DNA here is from genome assembly GCF_002925995.2 of Terrapene triunguis. Lineage (NCBI taxonomy): Eukaryota > Metazoa > Chordata > Testudines > Emydidae > Terrapene > Terrapene triunguis. The sequence continues at coordinate 5,623,796 of NW_020664587.1, forward strand.
TGGGTTAAGCTTATTCCTGGTAAACAAGAAAAGTGTGGGACTAGAAATCAGTGTTTTGGGAGCAGCACAGCACTGGGACCCAGGCACGCCTGAGTTCTAATGCTGACTCTGCACCTGACTCACTGGGGGTTTGTCTATACTCCATTGTAAATCCTCCATGCCCGTGGAGTTGGTATTTCCAAGCCCAGGCTTGAGCGTCCATACTGCATTCTAAACCTGGGTTTGCAATTGCTATCACGTCCATACTCACTGCACAGACCTTCTGACTGGGGTCTGCGGCTTGAGCTGAGTCAACACTGCAAAAAGACAGGGGTTGTACCCAAAACTCGGGCGCTGACCCACCCTTTAGCAGTGTCCATGGCCCCGACCCTTGAGGCGTTTCTGGCCCACGTCAGACTGATTTCTGTGTGGATGGGAGTGGGGGCTTGGGCTCAACTTGAATCTGAGCCCAGGTTTACAGTGTAGACATACATACCCTGGGTGGCCTTGGGCCAGTAACTTCAGTTCTGCTCTGAAAAGTGACTAGGTAGAACAGTCTCACTCGGCAGGACTGCTCTTTAACTCGGGTATGCAAAGATCCCCTGACTTTAGGGACTAAAACAGGTTTTTATTTATTTTTTTCCCTCCTGTTAGCCTCACTGAGCCTGAGATCTCAAAGACAAAAAGGACGAGCCTCTACCATTTCAGCTACAGAAGCAACTCCTCTAGGTGGTAGCAGTAGTAGATTCAAATCTTCAGAAGACCAGCCACTAGAACACAGAATGATCATTGAGGTACACAAGCAAACACGCTCTCCTTGGATGCTCAGTTTAGTACAGGCTAATGTTGTTCAAGTCGCTTGTTAAAGTATTGGCAGCATATCAGTCAGCTAATACCCGTAAATTGGTCCTTAGAAGTTTTTCAAACAGGTGTTAGAATTAAAGCTTTGGGTCTGAGCTCAGCCAGACAAGAGTGTAAAGCAAAAGATGCAACTTCCTGAGAACAGCAGTGTCACCAACAGGCCACGGGAAAGCAGAGGAAGGTGACCCTGTTGGTGACACTGCTATTTCAGACTGTAAATAAAACGCAGTGCTGCCGAGATCAAATGGCAGCTGTGTTTGAAAGATGTGAAAAGAGAGGATTCTTCTTTCTCATATACTTACCCTTTGCTTTAGCCTCACACTTTGTTTTTTTTCTCTGATTGATGCTTCTGTCTTTGCAATCCCAGACAGAGCTAGTAAACAGAAGAAATTTCAGCTTCGCACCTATGCCTGGCTTCCCAATTCTGCTGTATGCCTGGCTTACAATATGATATCTGCTCCTCTTGGATTTAATTATTCAAGCCATCTCCATGCGCTGCCACTGCACCATCTCACTGGGCTTTCCCAAGGCCTGTTGAACAGACTGGGTTTTCCTTCTTATTATTTGGATTAGTTAATACAGATGTTGTGTTAGGTTCTGTACAAGCACACAGTAAGAGAGAGTCCCTGCCCCCAAAGAGCTTACAGTTTAAATAGGCAAAGAGCAGGATGGGAAACTGAGGCATAGAAAGGTGAAGTAACTAGCCATGGTCACACAGACAGCAGGTCTCTGGAAAAGCAGGGAGTAGAACCCAGACCTCCTCGGCTAGTGCCCTATTCACTAGGCAACACTGCCTCTCTGCCAGAATTCAACTGCGTATGTGCTTGCTACAGGAGCTCTGCAAAAAACACCACCTACAGACTCCAGATGAGTATCATGGCCCAAGTGCACTAGGCACTGTCTATGCATATAATAACAATATAGTCCCTGCCCCAGAGACCTTACTATCTAGTGTTATGAGAAGACACAACGGGTGGTGAAGCAGACAAATATGTGGCTGGCAGGAACGAGGTAGCAGTAAAATGAATGTATGTTTGCACAATAAGCAGTTGCCTCAGCTCATCACCATGGCTTGGAGAGTCTCTGTCTCTTCTCCCCACCGCCCAGATGTCGCTTGTCTTTTTATGCCCTGATCCAGTCGCGTGCTTGAGCACATGCTTAACGTTAAGCACGCGAGCAGTCCCACTGATCTGAATGCAAGCCAAAGTCAAGCATGGCCTTAAGTGTTTTGCCTTAGATTGTAAGTTCTTCAGGGCAGGGACCGTCGAAGAAGTCCTGGCCCCATGGAACTCAATGGGAGTTTTGCACTGACGTCAGTGAAGCCAGGATCGACTTTATCTGTGTTTGCACAACACCTAGTGCAATGAGATCCAAATCCTGATTGAAGCCCCTGGACATACCATAATGTAAATATTAATTGCATGCTCTCCAGGGCAGTGACCATTGTTTAGTTCTGTGTTCGTACAGTGCCTAGCACCATGGGGTCCTGAACTATGGCTGATGCTTCTGCATGCCACTGCAGGCCTCCTGTTGCTTCCAGTACTGGGTTCGCCATTCTGTGCACCTTGGTTTCAACTTTTCTGCAAAAGGTTCTATGAGATGGTTATTTTCACCAGTGGCTCAAGCTGCAGAATTTGGAGGCAGATCCGGATTTTATATGCTCCATTCCAGAGGAACTTAGAACCATGGGTTTGGTTCAGGCTCTTCCCTACTTTGGACCAAAGCCAGGGGGCACACCTCGCTCTCTGGAGGTGAAAGGCCTGAACATACTCAAAAGGGGGGGGGGGGGGGAGTAGTGTGACATGGAAAATTTAAAAGAAAACCGGGGAGGGGAGGGAAGTTTTCGTCTAAATTTTCCAGAGAATTTTGGCAGAAATTCAAATACCAAAAATATTTGGCCCAAACCCAAAATATTTTGATTTTCAGTTGCAATATGTTGGGATTGGGGTGTTTGGCGCTTTGACCAAAAATTGAAATTTTGTATGGAAAGCAGACACTTTTCACACCCCCCCAATTTCATTAAGGACCCAATTTTCCATTGAAAAACTGTTTTCTGCTGGAAAATCTTTAACCAGTCCTAACTGGGTACTAATCCTATTGCACCATGAACATTAAGTCCCACGTCCTCTTTCTTATCTGTACTGGGAGTCTTTTTAACATTTTCGGCCAGTATTTTCCAATGAGCATTAAAACCTATAAAGAAGCACAAAGTCTGATCAAAGGCTGGTGTGAATAATGGTTTAATTACTGAAAGGGCACAGACCGCAGTCACCTGAAAGCAACGATGGATAGAGATTGCCAGCCAGAGCAGGTTTCCTTCTCATCATCCCAATTAATAAAGGGTAAATGATATTTAGTGGGATGCTGTCGTGTTTTGGATCGGTCCTTGTGAAAGAAGCCACAGCCAAGCCGCTGTACCATTGCTCCTTGGTAGCAGATTCTCACAGCTCACCCAGCCTCTCCTTAGCATCAATCAACACGGGAGATTAGTGCAACTGCCTGTATCCAGAGCACTGAATTTTAAAATTCAGGAGTAGTGCTTTCCATGGATCTGACTACCAACGTACTTATAGGGCCCCAATCACCAAGATATCAATCTGTAAATCGCGCCAAGCCTGAATAATCTGACAAAAACTAAGCTCAGTAAATATTGGGGGGAAATATTCCTCAAATATTTTATTTGAAACATTTTATAAAATCAATCGAATGCATTTATTTAGATAATAGTCTTTGGCCAGCTTGAGTGATCAGTTACAAAATGCAGGACCTGGTAGCTAAGAACTCTAGGAATAATTAATAAAAATAGTCTAGACAGGTGAAGAGATATTAATAATAATGGCACACTTCATTTCTCTAGCATGTTTCATCTGAGGATCTCAAAGCGCTTTGCAAGCATTCATTCAGCAAGCCTGTCTGCTCAGCCAAATGAAGAAATAGTATCCTCTGCTAAAGTCCTGTGATTTGTGCAAGGTCACAGAACAAATTCATGGGAGAAATGGGACTAGAACCCATGAATCCTGTGATGCATTTGTGTAGCCATCTCGACAGGGCTTTGATTTCCCTACTCATCCAATCATCGAGCAGAAACAATACAATGTGATTTAACATCTACCCCAAATAACGGGTAGCTGAAGATAGAGTTGAAGCAAATAACATGCTGACAACTAACGGACTGAAATACATGTGCACAGGCGTGCGCGATCCATGTTGAAGGGCAAACATGTTTGTAAAAATCAACGTCTATTGGCAGATAATTGGCAGACAGAAAAAAGGCAGGCAGCCGCAGTAGAGCAAGGATACTCAGTTGCACAAATGAGACGGGGATGCTATTACTTATTTTACGGTAGCAACCAGAGGCCCATTGTACTCGGCACTGTACATACACATAGTGAGAGGCAGTCCCAGGCCTGAGGAGTTTACAGATTGGGAGAATTAGCACCCCCCCCATTTTACATATGGGGTGCTGAAATACACACAGGCAAAGTGAGAGGTCACCCGGTGACTCTGGCACAACTGGGAATTTAATTCCTATTTCCTGAGTCCCACTTTAGTGCCTTAACCACAAGACCACCCTTGCTCAGGGCTGCTGGAACAATTTGTATAGAGGGGGTACTGAGAGCCATTGAACCAAACTGTAAACCCTGCATATGATGGAAACCACTTCAAGCCAGGGGGTGCGGCAGCACCTCCCACACCCCGAGTTCCAGCACCTGTGCCCTTGCTATCAAAAGCAACCTCTCTCCGAAAACATAAAGCTGAGCCCCACTGCTGCAAGGAGTTAATCCCGCCATCGTTTCTGAATGAGAGAGCGAGGAAGAGGGATATCCAGGCGATGACCTTGTAGCATTTGACCACTCCCCATGGCATTCAATCTTTATTTGCCTGAATTAACTAGAACTCCTCATCTCCATTGGCTAGAGTGGCAGCTGGATGTGTTGCATCAAACCAAGGCACCTTATGTGATTAACTCCATGCTAGTCCCTGGCTGAGCCCTTCAGAGAGATGTGTTAATATCCTACTTGGAAAGGACCAAGGGAAATCAATAGACCGGAAAGTTGTGTGTGCTGTTTGTGGCAGGCGAGAAAGATTCATTTGCCTTATGGCTCTTCACTGTGACAGATGGTTCCTTCATGTATTGAGGAGGATGCCCATCCACCAGAATGAAGATCTTTATTTGGAGCAGTCATGACAGATTTCACAGGGGCAGTGCTTTTACAGGAGAGGCAGCCATCACAGACTGGCATGCAGCCTGAAGGACGTAGGATGCTTTCTTCTTGCCATTGTAAACCGTGCCACCTAATGGCTCTTCATTTCTATAATGGCTCTTTAATTGCACTCTGCAACTGCTGCAAGTGACATTGTTGGCGACGCTTTCTCCACTGAGCCAGTGTTAAATTCCTTAGGGTGTCACCTTTTGGATGAAACATAGAACCAAAGCGTCCTGCGCAGGAGCATTTTCACAGCACTGTGGGTGCAGAGTCGGTAGAAAAATGGGAGGGAATCACAATTTTTTCCTTTTCCCCCTGCCCCAATTGTATAAATTATTCTCTGTATCCTAGCCTAAATGGGGGAGTGCTTTTGCAGTGCATTCATAAAGAACTGATGCATTCCGCCCCAAAGATACCTTTATTTCAAGTAGGGGTGCGGTCATTCAATCTAATATCTTGAATCTACATTTCTTTCTGGAAGTACGTTTGTTGTGAGTTCCTCTCTTATCATCAATGAACCCTTCCGGTTGAACCAATGCAGAAAGAACTAGAGATGTGCTCTTTGTACCATGGGATCAGGCAACCCAAGGAAAGCACAACAGGAGGCTGAATGTATACAGGTCACAAGACTTTGTCTTTGTCACCACCTGCTGGCAGGTTCAAGTTATCTCAATAGTCCTCAAATGTACAGAAAACCACATTACCATGGAGAAATACAGGAGTTTAACAACAGGCACTTCTTCTTCTTTCAAATATATGTGTTCAGTTGATGGCAAACTGCTGCAGGGTTCAGTGAAATACTACACAACACTGTGCATTTATTGACCAAAACCGAAGACTATGTCCAAGAGTACAAAGGTTTATTGATTTGTTTTCTTGTAGTAGGTAGTTTCCCTTGCAAGCCATCGCACAATCATGATTTGTTTTCATCTCGAACTTTTATATGTCTATTGATTTAGAACAGGAGGGGGAAAGAAAACTTGAAATCAGGTCTTCTGATCTGTCAGTCCTGTGTTAGCCAAGAACTTGAGAGCTTTGAGGGAGATTATAAATTCATAACCACTGTAATTTAGGTATCATACCTAGACTGAAACTGAAAATCTTCCTGGGTCATTCATTAAAGATCTAATATGTTTTGTCTCCATCCGGGAGGAAACTCAGGATGTCCCATTTCTAACCTGACTTTTTATATTATTTTTATATATTTTCAGCATCAAGCATTTATCTGCGCACTCCTCTGTGCTGCTTTGAGAACGGCTTGCATCCCTAGCCAATTTCCTCTTGATCTATGGCAGAAGAGAATTACCTGATGCCTACAGAAAGTAGAAGCCCCCAAGACCTCAGCTCTCCAGGAATACGTGATCATTCTGCAACACAGAAGAGTGGATGGAGACCTGAGGTATTAAGGGTGATTTCTTTGAAGGGGAAGTACACCTTCTATACTTTGCCCTATCATTAGCCCCTGAGGAAAGACACAATACTTCTGGGAAGGTCTTCTCTTATTTTGGTCAATGCACACAGGCCAACACTCTAACTCAGAGACACCCAGTGTTCCTGCTCTATAGCTTCTATTAGAGCTGGCCGGAGACTGACAGCTCCATTTTATGAAGACTTTTTAGATTTTGTCTGTAGCCCACGAAAGCTTATGCTCAAATAAATTTGTTAGTCTCTAAGGTGCCACAAGTACTCCTGTTCTTTTGAGATTTTGAATCTGTTTTCCAGTGTGGAAGGAAAACCAAACTCTTTGATAGTGTTTGTGAAACAGAATGTTATGGAAACATCCATTTTCAAAGCAAAAAGGTCTGGTTTACGATTTAGGCCTTTTTCGATCCAGAACTTACTAGAGAAACCTGTGCCTCAGAAGCCTTCCCATTGAAAACTTAGTCGAAAATTATACACCTCTGTGAAACTTTTCAGCTTTGATGAAACAGTATCTTCCACCGAGAAGACATTTAATTGAAAACACTACAACCAGCTCTTCTCTACTGCAAACACAAAGTCCGGCTAAACATCCACTGGGAACACAACTTTAGACACACTAC
>NW_020664587.1:5630895-5660294 GCF_002925995.2 Terrapene triunguis
GATCCTTGGGGCATTCCACTTGATACCAGCTGCCAACTAGACATGGAGCCATTGATCACTACCTGTTGAGCCCGACGATCTAGCCAGCTTTCTATCCACCTTATAGTCAATTCATCCAGCCCATACGTCTATAACTTGCTGGCAAGAATACTGTGGGAGACCGTATCAAAAGCTTTGCTAAAGTCAAGGAATAACACGTCCACTGCTTTCCCCTCATCCACAGAGTCAGTTATCTTGTCATAGAAGGCAATTAGGTTAGTCAGGCATCAAAAACGTATCTTCTGATTGAGCTGTAGCATATCTTTTAAAAAGTTCTGATTATTGTGAAATACTGCAGTAATAAAATAATGACTCTTCTTGGGGGAAAGCTGCTTCTAAAATCATGTTTCTCGTATCTACAGTTGTGGCAGCAGGAGACACTAGATTAGTTTGGCACATCTGTAGGGATCACTTACCCCAGTTAGGGCTGTCTCAGATTTAGCCACAGTGACAAGCCTGGTATAGCAGACAGAGAGAGCCGTCAGGCAGGGATACTGAATGGGATTTTCAAAGCCATCTAAGGGATTTGGACACCTCTCAACTGTTAATTTTAGTAGAGGAAATGGTTCATATTTTCAAAGCTGCCTGTGCAATCTAGTTGCCCAAATCCTGCTAAAATTGAAGGGACTTTGGTGTCCAAAATGCCTAGGTGGCTTTGAAAATCCCAACCCTCTCATTTCCTGGAAGTTTCTGAAAATTTAATCAATTATCCATGAGTAACAACAAAGGCCAGAATTTCTGAGTTTGCTTTGTGACTCTGCCACTGACCCACCATTTCACTGTTCTGTTTCCCATCTGTTTGCTGCCTGCAAAATGTGCAGAATGAAACCTATGCTACTTCACAGGGCTGTCTTGAAGTATAGTTAATGTTTGTGTAACCCACGGCTACTCACTGTGGTGCCCTGTCCCCCTCTAGTGATGGCTGGGCCACAGGGATCAGTTGATGATCCTCTTGCAGCCTTGGCTATTAGAGCTGGATCATTAGAAACTTATGCTTTAAAATTCATGAGTCCCAGGTTCAATTCTCCAGTGCCAAGAACCCAGCCTGGGGTGTGGTGGAATATTTGCAAAGAGCTTGGAGATCCTCTGACGATATGTGCTATGTGAGTGCAAAGCACTCTGTTATTATCCTCTGCATGGTTTGAGTAGCAGATACACGCACCTCTATCCAAGAATGTTCTCATGTAATTGGTATCACCTGTGGAGAGAAAGTAATCATTTCTGAGATGGGCACAAAGGATATACAAAGTATGTCTTTCTGCTCATCGCTGCAAGGAAAGATCATCTTAAGCTACCCAAATGGTACCTTTTGAAAAGCCCCCTTTGCTAATGCAGCACATATTATCCAGCAATCAGAAAAGACTGATTTTCCATCATTATGCCTATTTTTGTGTGCTTTGAGACAGTATTATATTTCAATTAAAAATCCATGAAAACTGTGGCTGTGCCTTTTAATGTGATATTGTTAATTAAACTGTGCTCTCGTGTACCGGAGTCTTATAAAATGTCTTGGAAAAAGATAAAAAACAATAGCAGAAATAAAATTGGACCATTTATCTAACAGGAGATTAAAGGGCTTCTTGTTTCCTTTGTGAATTTAGATTTCCGGAATTAAATGAGTGTGAAGTAATAATATTTTTCAGCACAATCATTATCATTTTTATTGCAACTGAATATACGCAGCATTTCATTGTTATTATACTTAACTCACCTAATTGTGCTTCATTGCTTGCCATGCATACCTGCTGCACAACTGTGGACCCTGGACTCATATGACGAACCTCCCATGTGAACCAACCCATTCCCTCCAGTTGCTGAATTTGTATATAGTGCTGAAGATAGTTCTAGATTCATGGGCAGACAGAGGGGTTGAAAAACAATTGTGAGGCTATAAGCCATTTAAATGTCTATCACACTGGTCAGATAATGGTTTTACAAATCTATAGCACTGGTCCTCCTTAAGGATTTCAAACTCCGAGAGAGATCTTTATCTACCACTGAAATGCAGCCACCTCTGGGATGAACACAGCGAATGTTTAACAGCACACTATACCAGAGAATAGGACAGGAAGTGCAAAAGAATAATGGGCTAGTTTATCAGCTGGTGAAATTTATTACATCTCCATTGATTTATGCAGCTGAGAACCTGGGCCAACTTTATCCAACCAAGTTCAGCTTGAATTTTATGGGTCAGTGAGTTGGGACACAGGACAGATACACCCTGCTCTAGTGAAATGTGCCATGCTGTCTTTAAGGACTGCAAGTGGCCAAGACCTGGGTTTTTCTGCTTCACCAGAAAGATAGCGCCTTCTGTTGCCCAGGGTGCAAACATCATAGTAATTCTTTGCATTTGCAGTGAGCATTTTCCAAGCATGTTACAAACAGGGAAGGCCAGATTCTCAGATCCTCAGACTCAGCAACATGGCACTACATAAGTGGTCTCATTTCAGTCAATGGGGCGCTTGCCAAGTATGGTGACGGTATCAGAATCAGGACCTAAAACTGAAGCCTCACCCCAGGTTGTCATATGGGTCAGCGTGATTGTTATCCCCATTTTAGGGCTGGAGAAACTGAGATAGAACGATGGAGCTGAAATCTTGGCCCCATTAAAACCAAGGGGAATTTTCCTATTGACATCAGTGGGGCCAGGAGTTCACCCCGAGTGTTTTCTCTAGGCCAGAGGTTCTCAAACTTTACCAACCCGTGGACGCCCATTTTGATTTAAAATTTTTCGCCAACCCCCAAGTCGGCTTCTAATTTTCCCTGGGGGTGCTCAACCCTCACTCAGCCCCAGGCCCCGCCCCACCTCTTCCTGCCCCTGCTCCATCCCTGCCCTTCCTCTTCCCCACCTCTTTCCGCCCCTCTCCCGTTCTTCCCCACCTCTTTCCGCCCCTCCCTCGCTCATGCCCATCCCCACTCCTCCCTCTCCCTCCTAGAACCTCCTGCACACTGCTGAACAGCTGTTCCACAGCGTGCAGGAGGCACTGGGAGGGAGGGAGGGGGAACGAGTTGATCAGTGGGGCCGGTGGCCCCGCCGGACATGACTCGTGGGCCGTCTGGAGTACCCTCGCGGACTCCAGTTTGAAAACCACTGCTCTAGGCCATACAGCAAGTCAGTAGCAGGTCTCCAGTCTCCCAGACCGGTGTTTGAACCACTAGACCCTGCTGTCTTTTACAACCCGCCATGCTGGCTCTCTGCAGTGTCAGACGGAAGAGTGACATTTAATGAATCACCAGTGCTACTTTTTACTGCCTCTTCCTCCTGTGCCAGAACAGACTCTGACCGACCCTGCCTGTCCTGTGAGATGCTGTAGATTGATAAAGAGAGATGTCGTAGATTGATAGATACTATTAGACGACAGTAATGGTTCCGTTCAGACTGAAGTTACAGAGCCGGTGCGCAGACAGCAGGGATTAGATAATAGAGAAAAGCTAGAGTTGGCAACAGAGAGTGTTATCCTTACAGGCGCTGATCCCAATTACAGTGGCTGCTACTGGTGATGAGGTTTCAATGTGCAGGGTAGGAGAAAGGGAATGAAAAACTGAAAAGTCATTAAGGAAGCCGTTATGAAGGATAGCTTCCTCCAGAGACGCTGGAGAATTCGCACAGTGGGTGCATTCAACTAGCGCGGAAGATGGACTGGGAGCGAGAGAAAGAAAACCCCAGTGTAGCCAGGAGTCAGTGGCCAGTAATTGGGCAGGAGTGGGGGAGGCGAAAGAACAATTGCCTCTGGGAGGGATTTTTGCATCCAAACAGTGCAGAGCCCCAGTGTAGATTTGCCCACTCGTGTAAAGTGGGGCTTGCACTAGTGCGATTTACCCCGGTCTGTCTGCTGCTCCCTGGATAGGTCATTGGCACTGGGGATTGAACGTGGAACTTCTGCTTCTAAACAGCACATGCCTCTACTGTCCGAGCTAAAAGAGTCACTTCTATTAAGTGGGGCTGTAGCCAACTCATTGATATTTATCTGTGGCCCGACCACCGGTAAATGGGGACGGAGTGCCACCCCAGGTGGGTTACATATGCTCTGAAACCACAAACTTAGCAGCCTCCCAGCGAGATTTGCTTGTGCATCTCACACACAGCCTTTGCCTCCAAGTAACTCAGGCAATGATATAGGCTCCTCGTCACCCATTTTGCATGTACATGACACAGGCTTTGAGGAAGCAGCTAAAATCAGGGCTTTCAGTTATAATAATAATAATAATTAATAATAAATCCCTAGCTCTTATCTAGCACTCTTCATCAGTAGATCTCAAAATGTTTTACAAAGTAGGTCAGTAACATTACCCCCTGTAGCGATGTGGGACTCACCCCTGTGGCGCCTCCTGCTGGTCACCTCAGGGAATTATCTCTCCAGCCGTTGGAGTGCCCTCTGCAGGCCAGTGTCCTGCTACCGCTTGGCCCCCGTGTCCCTCCTGGACCTGGTGCCCTGTTATCTGGGGCGCTGTCCCTTGGCAGTAACCTCTTTCTCTCAGGGTCTCCCCTCCCCGGGAAACACCCACCCACTATCCCCACCTCTCCTCATTATATGGCTACTGCCAGTCATCGTCTAGCCCCCGCGCCCTGGGGCAGACTGCAGTATTAGCCTACTCATCACCGGCAAGGTTGGGTTTGGACCTGCTGCCTTTGCCTACCCCGGGCTGCCCTCTGCAACCCCCAGTACCTATTAGCCTTATGCTAGGCCGCAGCCTGGGGCTTTCCAGGCTGCAGCTCCCCGGCTCTCTGCCTTTCCCCAGCCCTGCTCCACTCAAGTCCCCTGCTCAGGTCCCTACAGCCCAGCCCATCTCCCTCTACAGCCAGAGAGAGACTGTTGAACTCCTGGCTCCCAGCCTCTTATATGGGGCCAGCTGAGGCCTGATTGGGGCGTGGCCCAGCTGTGGCTACTTCCCCAATCAGCCCGGGTTTTCCCCTACCACAGCCCTCTCCCAGGGCTGTCTTTAAACCCCTCAGGGCATGAGCGGGTGACCACCCGGCTACACCCCTTCTTTTGACCCTTTAATCGCACTCCTGTCCCTGTTTTTACATTAGTTGTCCCCCGTAATCATTTGGGTTTTAGGTCCTGTGGGTCCTCCCCTTAGGCTGGGGGGAGGATCCTTTAGCAGTGGGCGGGCTTTGCCCGCCCACTTCCCGGAACCCAATAGGTACACCCCCATTTCACAGAGAGGGAAACTGAGGCACAGGGAGGCGAAGTGACTGGCTGGCAGGCTAGTGGCAGAGTTGGAAATGGAAACCAGGTCTCCTGAGTCCAAGGCTGATTCTCTAGGCCACACTGCCTGTCTTTTAACAGCAATGGTCATGTTGGGAAGCAGAGGCATAAGGTGGGAGGAAAGAGGAGGCTCTAATGCTAATTAATACACTATTGGCCAACCTGAGAGAGAATCATAGAATCTCAGGGTTGGAAGAGACCTCAGGAGGTCATCTAGTCCCACCCCCTGCTCAAAGCAGGACCAACCCCAACTAAATCATCCCAGCCAGGGCTTTGTCAAGCTGGGCCTTAAAAACCTCTAAGGATGGAGATTCCACCACCTCCCTAGGGAACCCATTCCAGTGCTTCACCACCCTCCTAGTGAAATAGGTTTTCCTAATATCCAACCCTAGACCTCCCCCACTGCAACTTGAGACCATTGCTCCTTGTTCTGTCATCTGCCACCACTAAGAGATTGTCAAAGTCATAAATAGGAGTTAGGCACCCAACTCCCATTGGCTTGCAGTGCACTTTGTCCTTTGAAAATCTCCTCCTATGTTTATCATCACATTAGGCAGAACCTGTGCTCCCATGGGGTTCTGATAACTGAAAATTGGGGCAGGACCGAGCTTCCTGGCGGCTGAACTTCTCTACAGACCCAGAGAGCCGGTAGAGCAAGGACAGCAGCTGGCCAAGCTTCCCAGACGCTGCCTCTCATTGATGCGTCTCGATCCTGCCTTGGGGTCTGAGCCTCCTCAGAGAGGAGAAGGACAGACATTCGCCAGGGCCCAGCCTCCCTTTTTCTGCTGAGCTTGCCACCGACAGTTCTGACTGTGGCGCTGTGTTCTTGTGATGTCCACTAGGCGCCAGAATGAAAACCATCAATTTCCTTTGATAGGCAAGAGGCTCTTAGAAGCGACCCCGGGAATGGACTAGCTCGTCACATTTCATCCGGCTGCACATGCTCACCAGAGAGGCTAAGGGGGTGTTTTTTCTTTTTAACGCACAAAGAGCAATGATGCGCTTTCAGCCTAAAAGCAGTTTAGTTAAGATTGAAGAAAACAAGAAGAAAGACCAAACGTTAAGTGTCCTGGAGAGAGCACAGTGTGTATATCTCCACTGTAACAGGCCGCAGCGACTCTCAGAACAGCATGTCAGCTGACCGCTGACCTCATAGGCAGAATTTAAAAGGCCAGCGCACTGTGCAGCACAGTTTCACAATTATGTGCAGCACAACTGGATGCAGCCGGGGAACTGGGAATACTTGTGTAACAGATGGCAGCTGTATAATGGCTCCTCCTATTAGAAGCAATGTGGGATGCTGGCTGTGCTGATCCCAGTGATCGGAACAGAGCTACTCCGTCTGCCTCTCCAATTTTGGAAATACCTCGGTCTCTAGGTGTGAGAGGAGCCCCCACTTACTTCATCTATGAAAAGGCAAAAATAAAAAGAAAGCGGAGAGGGCAGCTGTTGTCTGAAGCAATGCCTGCCTCTCCGTAGCCAAGTTGTCTCGCGCTGGGTTTTTGTGATGAGCCCACATTTCATGCTGCGGCGGCCTTGCCAATAGATGAAGTGCATCTTTTGTGAGCTGACCATTCTCCAGGGGGAAATCTTGGAAAACATTCCTGGCGCTTTTGGGGATGGAAGATTCACCAGCAGCATTTGACAAGGCAGATAAGCTCCCGACATGCAGGGATGTGTTTCTGCAGGCAGCGCTGATTTTTTGGATGAGTCCCTAGGAAAGAGAACCCAGAACCAATGCCCCCGCAAGCTGCTCTTAAGCGAGTGGAAGGGGGTTAGAGGAGTTGAGTCTGGGTGAACGGTGTGAAAATAACATAGTAAATCTTGCCCCAGTCTGCTGAACCCAGGCGAGTTAGTGCCGACTAGCATTTGGCTGCATCTCCATCACAGCCTCGGCTTTGCAAAGCTGTCCCAGAGGAGCCTGTGTGCTGGGAACTCGGCAATAGCAGAGAATTGGGGGACCAGAGATGGAAGCAGAAGAGGCTTTGCCATTGGGGTGGTGGCCACACGCAGAAGAACAAGATGGGAAATTTACCTTCATCTCCAGACTTGAGGGCATGTTCGAAAGCAGCAGCACTTTGCTAAATAGTCCAGCCACCACCAGACAGCACCAAGGAGCACTGTCCAAAGGCCCCTACACAGAGGGTGACCGGATAGCATCGGGACATCTGGCCACCCTACCTACACGGGGGCTCCAAAGCAGCAGCGGGACTTTCGCAAGATTTCTGCAATGAATCTGCTAAGCAGGAAAGAACCATTCTCATCATCCCCTTAGATCTCTGACACCCCTCCCCGCCCTAGGGTGGACACACAGGCACATCCCCTTCTCCTGGAAAGTAGGGGGAGGGAGCAGAAGCTCTATGGAAGACCCTCCCCAGGAAATAAGCTGGCACTTGGGGAAAGCAGTGGTGGCCACGTGGCAGGTTAGGGGCAGCAGAGAAGCTGAATGTGGGGAAAATCACCAAGGATGTGTGTGCAGAGGCAGCTGCTGCAGGCCCCTCCCCAGTGGTTTGATGGAGCGTGGCACTCGCAGTTGTAGTAATTGCACGCCTATCCGCCATAGCAAAGCACTAGAATAAAGGGCCTGTAATTGATCAACGTGCATAGAGGAAAGGAGAAGAGCAATGCCACATATATAATGTATTTGCCCTAGAACGGGCACTGACTGGAATGGCTGCTACAGAGCAAGAACTGCAGGTCCATCCATACTGGAGATGGGGAGGCAGGGTATTCTAATGGTCAGGACACTTTACTAAGAGACAGAAATGGAGGTTTCTATTCCCAGCTCAACCACTCACCTGCTCTGTGACCCTGGTCAAGTCACCACCGCTCTCGGTACCTCTGTTTCCTCTTCCCGCCCTTTGTCTGCCTTGTCTACTCAGATGTGCCCTGTTTGAGCCAGGGACTGCCTCTTGCTATACACACGTACAGCGCCTGACACAATGGGGCCCTGTTTGCAGTTAGGTCTTCTAGGCCCCACTGTAATAAAAATGAGGCAGCCCTCTGCTTGCAATATCCTTAGGCTGTTTCTGCCGGCTTCGAGCTCTGTAGAAGAATCTGAACTTTGGGGCGATTATCCCAACCAAATATGAACTCTCACCCTTGTGATGTCCCTGCCGCCACGGCACAGGGCCGTGTCTAGTGAACAATCCCACGTCATGCAGCTGACACCCTGGCATTTGGGAATACGGCGCAGTTTGGAACACCGTGGTCAGCCAGGGGATCTCCAAATCCAGCTGAGCGAATGTTCTGCCCAGAATATTCCCATCACCTTCATTCTCCTTCCCCATTCACCACCGGCCTGGTCTTGTCAATGGCCATATGGCTACACCGGAGACGGAGGTGGAATTTTCAGCTCGGGTAGACATATCTGAGCTAACTCTGATTGAAGTAGTGTGCTAAAAACAGCGTATCTGGCAGTGGGAGCAGCGGGACCCAAGTATGAGCCCATCTGAAACCCTAGATGTGTCCTTGGGGAGCTAACCAGTCCTGTCGCTTGCACCGCTGCAGCTACGCTTCTATTTTTAGCCTGCTAGCTCAACCAGATCTAGTGTGGATATGTCCCCCTTGTTGATTAATATACACTGGCTAGCACACACATATATATATTAATCATTAAGTAACCATATTAAGAATCAATACAGCAGTTATATAGCCCAAATTAGCCCGTATGTTTATTATAATCCTGCTCACTTTTGCTAAGCATCCCACAACACCTTGCATTAGCTGAGGGAAGCTTTGACTTAAGTAGATAGGAAAACTGTCAGTATATACAATTATTTCCTTATAGCAACAGAAACCCGGAGAAACCTATTTATCCTGGTACAGGCCTAGGAGGTGTCTTTACACCCCTTAGTACCTGGAACGCATGTACCGGGAACAAAGATAAGAGTGCATCAGGACCTGGAATGCAGGGTGGGTTCAGATGAGATAAGGAGTACCCCATGGGACAAGAAAAACAAGATCAGAGCTAATCGGTTGACCGTAGTTTCCAATGACATATACGGTATCTTGTCCTGGTAACCAAGTAGGGTATAACAAGATGGCTTTAGAGGTGTAACTTTGGGGGGGTAGCACCGCTGCATGGGATTCCTCTTCAGAAACCAGGTATCGTATAGAATCTTTTTCCTGTGTAACGGGGCGCACGCTGTGCCCCTCCGGTTCGGCCCTTCTCCCCCTCTTCTCAGAGACTCAGGGACACTTCAGGCTGGGGCAACACCCGTGCTCTTTATTCGTGATCCAGTCCCCACCACCAGTTTCCAACCATAGACAGGCTTTTTACAACAGTTGGCCTACCACAGGCCTGGCCAGCAACAGACTAGGAGAGTCCCACCTCCCTCAGTCTGCGTCTGTGTCTCCACCCGCTCCCACTCTCACTTCCTCCCAGCCTTATAGCTCCTGCTAACAAGGCTGGCAGGTGTGGTCAGTTACCAGGCAAGCATCAGGCAATCTACCCAGCCCCAATCCAATCCCCCTGACTGGGGCTGGGAGTGGCAGGAGCTGGTTAAGGCCTCTCTAGCAGCACCCTGACACACTGTGCCATATTAATAAACCTGACTGACATTGGTTATTTCATCTCTTGAGTACATTCCGTAACAAACCAAAGTGTGGTCAAGCCATTGACTACACAATTTATCTACAACCTGAACTGGAAATTCCACCTCCAGTGTGGCTATACCGTGTGTGTGCCCTTCTGGGGTTTCTTCATTAACCCACTCCGGGTGATGAGAGGAAACAGCCACTCTGGTCATATAAGTGATATGCAGCTGATCATCCCACTTTGAACAAGGTGGGGGAGAACGCTGGAGAAAATCAAAGACAATGGAGGAATATCAGAACCGCTCCGGAGAGGTGCAATAAAGATGTGGAATCATCCTGTAAGCTGAAGGAGAAATCTCTGCAGGTAACGTGTATTTGTCAAGCTGACATTCTTTATTGCTTTTCAAAGTCCAATCTATAGCAGGGACATTGGGGACAGGAAACTTTATGAAGCCAAGTCAGGGGCAAATTGAAAGTTCTCTAACCTGGAGGCTTTTGACACTGCGGATTAGGGCTATCTCTACACATTGAGAAGTAAAGGAAAGCGAACAGATACTATATTTTAAATCAACTGCTTGTGTTTGGTTGGTTCATTTTTCTTCAGTAAACATGCTTCCCCTCCCCTGCACTCCAAACAGTGTTTGAAGATGAAATACGTGTGTGGGGGAACAGGAACTGGCCTAGAAAGCATAATGCAGGATTCCAGTCGAACAGCGAGCATTAATTGGTTTGGCAAGGTGCACGCTGTGAGTTTTAGTGACAGAGGCAGTGAGCCAGCGCGGATTTTCCTGTAATACCAAAATTTCAAAATGATTTTTGCAATTCATGAAGCTGTAACCAGCACTCAACATAAAACGTGTACCATGAGGCTGGAAGGAGATTTTTTTCTCTCTCTCTTTTAAAGGAAGTCTGAAAGGTTTCCGAGGTTGAACACCAATATAGAACGTGGGGCCTGATTCTGATTTCGCTCCCATTGACTCTATCCCAGTATCACTCCATTGACTTCAATGGAGTTACTCCTGATTTACACCCATGTCGGTGAGCTGCAAAAGCCAGAGCTTGGGCTACAATAGAGTTCTACAAAAGAGATGCCATAATGCATGTAGATGGTTGGCTAATAGATAACATACTAGTAGATGGTGCTCAAGAATACAGGTTTTCCAGTGCCAATCAAAGTTGTTATGCGAATTTCAAATGCCTTCTGGTGGGCAGCTTTGTACATTGAGCTCTTAACAGTTAGCTCCTGATTTTCATAGGGCATTATGCGGTACTTAGGACATAATTCAGTGAGGGCAGTTCGTCCGCCTCACCTGTGACTGCAGTGCCTAGGAGAGGTGCAGGGTTCTCAGTCAGTGCATAAAGGGATTATTTCTGGCAGGGCTGGGGCAGGCAAGGCTGGAGGATGCGCCGTGGTCCTCTCATACATCACCCCTTCTGGGAGATGCAAACACGCCCTAGGTTTGTGCTGCGGAGGGTTTCTGCGTCCATGTCCAGGGAGCTGAGGAATGCATAGCCTGGGACAGTAAAGTGGTGCCCAGGATTTGGGCCTTGAGGCTGAAATTTGGCTTCTCTCTCCCTCCAGGGGTTAATTTAGGAAAGGCCACCCCTCCCGTCCCTGGCATGGGCAGGCAGTGCTTCCACAGAGCATTCCCCCTTGTCCTTGGCCGATGCTTTGCCAGCTCTCCCTCCTGTTTCAATCACTTGAATCCCTGTCCCCATTGCTGTGGTGTCTGGGCCTGTCAGATCTCAGCTGAGAAGCTGATTTTACCAACTTTCAACAGAAAATGTTGGCTTTGGTTTATCTCCCACCTGTCTTCATGCACCCGCCTCGTGCTGCCTCCTACGCCTGCAGCTCCCTGCCAGCTAGCACTGGCCAAAGAATTTGCGATGACGCTTTTTCCTGTTGGAAAATGCCATTTGGTTGGAACCGAAATGTTTCACAGAAGCAAGGGCTTTTGACAACCTTTTGTTGGGCTGGTGTCGCAGATCCACAGGATCAGTACTGCGCCCCCAGGCTTGGAACAATGTCTAGGAGGAAACTCTTCCGTGTGCCAGACCCCCCGAGGGGTCTCATTCTTCCTTCAGGATAGGCCACAAGGCCTCAGTGGCTCCCGAGACTGACCCTCTGGGGCTCCAATGCTCCTCCTTCACACTGTGAGCTCTGGTCAGCGAGTCCAACAGAGAGACTCGTATACTCTTCAGAGAGTAATGCCCCTCGCCCAGCCTTTGCAGTGACGCTCACACAGCGTTGTCAAAACAGCCGGGTTTATTAGTCAACTGGAGCACAGCACAGGAAGTTCTTAGCTTACAGGGCCGCCCAGAGGATTCAGGGGGCCTGGGACAAAGTGGGGGAGCTGCGGGGCTTGTACTCACCCGGCGGCAGTCCGGGTCTTCAGCGGCATTTCAGCGGTGGGGGGCCCTTCAGTCGCTCCGCATCTTCGGCAGCACTGAAGGGCCCCCCGTCGCCGAAATGCCAGCTGAAGACCTGAACCGGTGCCAGGCCAGGGCTCGCGGGGCCCCTGTGGGGCCCGGGGCCTGGGGCAAATTGCCCCACTTGCCCCCCCCTCTGGGCGGCCCTGTTAGCTTAGCATAGAGAGAGGAAAGTTAAAGCATAGTCCATGCTGGTCAGCCTAGAGCCCAGCCAAGCTATAGTGGATCCCATTGTTCAAGCTCCATCTCTCCAGCTGACCTCCTTGGTCAGTTGCCAGGTGAGAGCCCCGACTCCTTCCAGCAGCCAACTCTGATCCCCCCCACATCACACCTCCCCGTCCTTTGTTCTTGAACTGGGATCTGTGCTCAGCTTCCCTGCTGAGAGGCAGGGAAATCCATCTCTCGCTGGGTCATCTGGACCTTTTTCTTGCTGGCTTGTCTTTTCATGACAATTTTTAAAACGGTCTCGTTTCTGTCCCAGTCTGGAATTCTTGCTTTCTGGCCAGCCCTACTGCCAACCCCCCTCCTCCTGTTGCTCAAAGGCCATTTCTACCATTAAGTCCACAAACACAGACACTCCAACTCATCTCATTCAAGGTAGGAGAAAAGAGAACATAGAAGAAGAACGAGCTCTAACAAGGGACCTCCCTCTGGCGCTTACAGTATGTTTTGGGCTGTCCATTCAGTGAGTCACCACCGCTGCTTGGGACATCAGCAGGCTTTGAACCAGGGGTCTTGAGATGAAGGAAGGACCCACTACGGTATGAGATTTAGGACCAAATCCTCTACCTAGACGCAGTAGCAGCATCTTAAACTCCCAGCCCGACGTGCATTTTAGGTGCTCGTTTTGGAGCTTGATTTTCAGAAATTGCATTCACTGGCTGAAAATGAGTTCTCTTTAAGATGTCTCAAGCTGGGCTCCCAAACATTCAAGCACCCAGACTCACTAGTCACATGTGGAAAACTTGGCCTTAGGGCAGTGTACTTGAAAGGCCTTGCTGTACTTCGAGTCTAATTCGTAGCAACCTGGGCCAGATTCTGTCGCCCTTATTCACACTGCGTAATGTTTTGACTGGACCAGTAACATTGTTGATTGCAGTAGGGTTACTCCAGGAGTTCTTTGCATGTGTCCTTAACCATGCAATGAAAGATCTGGACCGAGGTATATACTTGAAATACCGGCACGATGGTTCACTTTTTGACCTCCGTCGCCTGAATGCAAAGACTAAGACCATGCAGAAACTCCTTCTTGAGGCACTCTTTGCTGACGACTGTTCCCTCATGGCTCACACTGAAAATAATCTTCAGCACATTGCCAACAAATTTGCTGAGACCTCGCAACTTTTTGGACTAACTATCAGCCTCGGACAGACAGAAGTTCTCCATCAACCTGCACCTGGATCAAATGCTTCTGTCCCGAGTATCTCCATTGACGGCACTCAGCTGAAAGTAGTGGAGAACTTTAAATACCTGGGTAGTGTCATATCCAGTGATGGATCACTGGATAATGAGATCAACGCACGAATATCCAAAGCAAACCAGGCACTTGGCTGTCTGCGTGTCAAAGTTTGAAATCACCACAACATCCGGATGTCAACAAAACTGCTTGTGTGCAGAGCTGTTGTTCTTTCATCTCTTTTGTACGGGTGCGAAACATGGACACTATATAGGCGTCACATCAAGCAGCTCGAACCATTTCACATGCGCTGCCTCCGCAACATCATGAAGATCCGCTGGCAAGACAAAGTGCCCAATCTCGAGGTCCTCGAGAGAGCCCAGATGACAAGCATCGAAATGATGATCATGAAGTCACAGCTACGTTGGACCGGTCATGTTAGCCGCATGGATGCCAACAGAATCCCCCGTCAGCTTCTGTATGGTGAGCTCTCCCAGGGCATCCGGCATATAGGTCGTCCACGGAAACGTTACAAGGACACCATCAAAGCCAATCTGCAGTACAGCAGTATCAAACCTAGGGACCTCGAGGACGCTGCCAGCGACAGAACACAGTGGCGTGCAACAGTCAGAAATACCTGCATCGCCTTTGAGGAAGACCGCTACCGGCGTCTACAAGAGGCACGCGAATGACGTCACAGAGCATCAGCAGCGCACAATCCACTGACCACGAACTTCCCATGCACCATCTGCAGCGAAATGTGCACCTCTGGAATTGGCTTGTACAGTCATCAGAGGGCACACCATAAGACCAGCAATAGATGATCTGCACAGATTTGTCATCATCGGATCGATGGACTACCAAGGACCCCAGGAGTAAGATGGTATTCAGATGAGTAAAGGTCACACCATCAATGACAGCCCATGTAACAATTCATTGTCCTTCTATAGCACCTTTCCTCCAATGGTATCATTGCATTTTTCACAAAATAATTAAGTCTCAGGACACGCTGGTGCATAGCTATCAAAGGAGCCAGAGGGGGATGAGTGCTCTGACCAAGGTCTCATGGAAATTCAGCAGCAGAGTTGGGAATAGGACCTGTGCAAAATCCCCATTCCATTGCGCTAAGAATTAAATCACACTCCACAGTTGTTGGTTTATAAAAAAAAAAAAAAAAAAACACAGAACTAGTGGTCAAAAAAAGCAAAGTAAACTTGGCTAAGCTCTTCGGAGCAGCTTTGTGTGTGTACAGCAAGTACCACGATGGGGCTCTGATCCTCCATTGGGGCGAAAATACAAATAATAAAAATAGTAAAAATAAATAACTTTTTTAAGTGAGGGACACGAGAGGAAAAGGCTGCATAGAATTCATTCCCCGGTCCAAAGTTGCCTTATGTTGTCTGCAATCAGGACATATCCAGGGGTGTGGCGTTTGCGTGTGGACAACCTTCAGAGAAACACGCTCTGTAAGCCCTTTGCTAAACGCAGATCTTCATGTCCCGAAGCATTCACAATGACAGATACGGTAGATGGCAGACCGACCTGGCTGAGAAATCACACATGATAGCATGAAGGCAGCATTTTCCCCTGTAGATCTAGGATTCTTCAGTGAAGGGTGAACATCGTTAATCTGCTGGCGTATGTGTACATTTGGCTGAGATTATTATTTTACCGTAATGTGCTATCAGTGCTTTCAAAAGCCCCATTTCCAACCTCCCTCCCCCGCACCCCCAACTCCCACATTGTTGTGCAGCAGGCAATGCCTAGCTAAAGCCTTATATCCACATTTAATCACACTAAATCAATGCACCATAAGGGGGAGGTTTAAAACCAATCTTTTATGCACCGCTGCTTACATTGAAAAGACCCATTACAACCCAAGTCAATCAATATAGCCTGTAACTCTAAAGTAACTCCTGAATTGAATCAACGATGCTGATGAAGTCGGAAGAGGGCGGGGGTGGAGGGAATACATTAAAGAAAACAAAGCCACTCTGGAATGTTTTCTTTCTCTTCTAAGATATACATTATCTCTTCCTGGCTCCTTTTGATTTGTGTGTTAGACTCAAGCTGCAGTTTTTTTAAAAAAGGAGAAATATTTCAATCCATAGGGGGAATGAGTCTTTTCTTCGGAAATGGCATTGATTAGGCCACTAGGGGGCTCTGGAGATTATAGACCAAGCCACCAAGGTACATCAAGAAAGTCCATTTCTTGAGTTTCTCTCCCTTCCCCACCATGCACCCCAAGAAAAAATGCCAATCTCACCAGCACACAGAGAAAAGATAAAGTGTGACAATAAAAACTGCTGGGTTTGCAGCACCTTTTTTTTTTTAAATCAGTGAGATATTATTACAAATAAAACATATGTTGGCTGTGTACCCAATACTAGCAAAATCTTATTTGGCTCCTTGCAGCCAGCACGGTCTGTATATGTATTATCACAAAGGTGGATGGAGGCACTATTGATCTTTTGACTAAGTGTCCTAATGAAATACAAATCTGCTATCATTTAGAGAGCCATCTGTCATGATGAGACATACAAAAATACTACAAGCAGAACAATAACTGTAATTCAATTTTAGAGGCCAGCCTGCTCCCATCAGGCACAAGGCGCTTAGCCCCTGGGATCGATTCTGTTTATTGTGTTAAACTTCGTCAAAGGGTAATAAAGAAATCAATCAATGTGGCATTAAAGAAATTTCCAATTACGTGCAAGTTACCTGTTGCATAGGACCTCTTTGATCCGGCACCATGATTTAACATCCATCTGCATGGAAGAAGTTTACAGGCATGTGGCAGAGTAATTTGATGGTTGTGTCATTATTGTGTCGTACATAACACGAAATTGCTATGAAGGAAGTAGTGCGAGAGAACTGATCAGGAAACTAGTGACAGCAGGATAATGAAGAGGTTAGGTTCTTAATGCTACGAGTATGTGTGCACTATACGTATTCCGCGCACATTATTATATATACACTTATAAGCTATGGACAGTGCCAAACCCACAATCCAGGCACAATCTTACCCTAATGCCATAGGTGGGAGCGGGGTTCAACATTTCTGATAAGATCTGCTTTTTGAACTTCTTCCCCATCTTTGCCTTGTCATCTTCTTTTATGGTGCCCCATATACTCCCTTCCCAACAAAAGGTAAGCAGGGAATGGTTTTCCCATCCCAGAAAGTTTTGGGGGAGTTTGAAAATGTTTCCCATTCTGATTTGGGACAAAAAGGGCTGAGCTGAAAAATTCCCAACCAGCTCTGTTCCTGACCCTGTCTCTCCCATGGCCTCCTTGTACACACTCCAGTCCAGTCTCAAAACCCACTGCATAGAAACTAGAAGTGCTGAGCGCCCACATACCCCACTGACGCCAAAAGGTGCTGCAGAGGGACGCTCCTATGTACACCAGGCCTGCTATTGCTCAAATTAAATCCAAACAATTACATTAAAAATCTCTGGCTGCCTAGGCTAGACTTGTGCTAATTTCCTGAATGATTTAGAAGCTGATTGTCCTCACTATTAATTATCCCCGCTCGTCCCTGTTCTTTAGCTTTGTCATTGTCTTTTCGCTTTGTTCTGGTTTTAACTTGGATTATAAAAACGTCTGGGCCAGGAATCTGCCTCTCTTTGTTCTGTGGAGCTCCATCCACATCTAGGGGGCTAGGTAAACAGTACTCGTCTCTGATTTAACCCAAAGGATCATTATGGGGTGGAGGCACTGGGCTGGACTCAGAACATCTGGGCTCACTTCCTCACTCTGTCACAAACTTCCTGTGTGACCCTGGGGAAGCCACTGGGGCTAGGTCTACACTACCCGCCTGAATCGGCGGGTAGAAATCGATCTCTCGGGGATCGAATTATTGCGTCTCGTCGGGACGTGACAATCGATCCCCGAATCGACGCGCTTACTCCACCAGCGGAGGTAGGAGTAAGCGCTGTCGACGGGAAGCCGCGGAGGTCGATTTTGCCGCCGTCCTCACAGCGGGGTAAGTCGGCTCCGATACGTCGAATTCAGCTACGCTATTCGCGTAGCTGAATTTGCGTATCTTAAATCGACCCCCCCCCTGTAGTGAAGACCTGCCCTGAGGCTCCAAAGCGCATAAGCATGTGCTTAAGTCCCACGGAAGTCAACGAGACTAAAGCAGGGGCTTCAATCCTTTTCTCCATAGAGTTGGATTTAAGAACTTGGATAACTTTAAGGGTGTTGCTAAATCAGGGTCTTAATCTTTCTGGGCCTCAGTTCCCCATGTGCAAAACAAAGGTAATAATGTTTCCTTTTACTGTAGTGTCTGCTTACATTGTAAGCTCTTTGGGCAGGGAGTGGGACTGTCTCTTTATGTATGTTTGTACAGCACCTAACACACTGAGGTACGGACCTTGGCTGGGAGGACCACTAAGCACTATGGAAATAGAAATACTGTGCATATGTATTTCATTATACTTCTCTGTCTATGGTACCTACTTGGCCCCCATTACTGCATTTTCTGAGCACCTCAAAATATTTCCCCACTCTCCTGTGAAGTATTATTGTCCCCATCTGTAAGACGGGGAACTGAAGCAAAGAGAAACTAAGTAATTTGCCCAACATCACACAAGAAGTCCGTGACAGCGCATGGACTCCACCTTACCCGCTAAACCAGCCTTCTCTCTTCCATATACTATCAGTCCATCCTACTTGATTTTTCTCCCATGACAAACATCTGCACTTTGCATAGAGCTGTCACTCACCACAAAATACACTGACTCCACCAGCTGGGATCTGGTGAAAATCCATCACTGTTTCCAGTGCTGCCTTGTCTGAGATCATTTGTGTCCAAGTTATTTTTTTAACCTGTTCCTAAAGTCTTTATCTGCCAGGCTTCAGGCTATTGGGATTAATGTGCCGCTGTGTACTTGTGACTTTCCCTCCTTCCCGCTGCAGTCAGAGAAGGGCTGTGTGGAACTCAGCTTGTGTTAGTGGATTGACAAATCTGTGGTGTTCTTTTTCCTTTGACAATCATTTTGCCAGTGAGGTAAAAAGTAATTTTGTGGGTGCTGAAGTTCTTCTCCACCACTGGAAAGTGGGTATTGTTATTTATTGGGTCTCTCTTCCATCTGTTTAACATCCAGTGCTAATAACTCCATTAACTGCAGTAATAGAAGGCTGTTGTCTTTGACTGAGCCATCTACTAAAGATGAATATGATACATAGTTTGCCATGGTGTTAATTGCTACCCTTATTAGAGGAAGCTCATCCCAAGCATCTGAGTGTCTAGGGTTCAAATGGAAGCATGAGGGTCAGCAGGGTTCAAGACCCAGGTTGTCAGCACTGCACCTCTACCCTTTGAGCTAAAGGAATAACTCCATTAGATGGTAGCAGTAGTAGGCTATTATCCTTGAGTTACCAAACCACTACAAGAAGACTGCAGTGGCTTCCTTTCAGAGGGACACCACCAAGAAAATAATTGAAGGTGTGTCTATAGACCAGTTTTGCTAGTTCATCTAGCTCTCCATGTGTTGGTAAATATTTCACTGTCTGGAGTATGAGAACTAAACTAATTACTGCAACTTAAACATGAAGGGAGATGTTTAAAAGGGATGCTGTCAAAGTATTTTCACCTACATCTCAAAAGCCAGTTATTTCCCCCCGTCATTTGTAATAATCCCTTGAAAGCCTGTAAGTGTTCTTCCTTCCTTAGCAATTGTTTTTTCTTGTTATGTTTCACAGACAAAGAGCAAAACAAGCACTTTCAATTTCAGATTAAGGGGAACAAACTAAGAACGAACTAATCTAAAACTCTCCATGAGAGACTGAGAAAGCAGAGTGTGCCTCTCTCCCCTGGCAGCACTGCCCTCTTCAGGCAGGTAGACCTCTGCTAAAGCAGTGACCTGCAGAACACAGAATGACAGCTACATACCTCACATTCCTCCCTTCTAGCTCAAGACCAGGGTTTGGCTTTGATAGGAGTTGAAGCTGATGTTGGTGCTGTACTGAAATCCTTAGGATTTATTCATCACGGCCTCAAAGCAGAGACATTGACACTGGAGCGTGTGGCCTCAAAGTAGTCTCAAGGTCTCCACTTTTCTGTATCATAGCTCCCTTCAGCAAACAGTACCCGGATGATATACCTCAAGCTGGGTCTGGGTGAAAGATGATGATGCACAAGAAGTAAGGAACCCAGCTTGACTCTCAGATCCCAGCGGGGACTTTGGATCTTACGTCCCTTGGTTTTATTGATATTATTATTACTGCTGGGGATAAGGGGCCTGATGATCCAGAGTCCACTGAGAGCAGTGGGAGATTTCCCACCTGCTTATCCCTACCTGAATTCCTCCTCCTCTGTGCTGGAAATGGGAGTGCTTGAAGTGGTTTCCATTATATATAAAGGGTTTACAGTTTGGTTCAATGTCTCTCAGCACCCCCTCTATACGCATTGTTCCAGCACCCCTGCCTCTGTGACATCATAAGCATCTCCACACCAACAGTCTGTGATGTCACAGAATATTATATAACAGCCAGGGACGAATGGGCCCTAAGAAATAGGTGAACTCACCCCACAGACAGCAGTTTTTAGGCAAACGGATGGCGTAGGTGGTTGGTAATGTCCTGGCTATTGCCGTGACCTCTAGTGATCAGTTCAGTCCTAACCCAAATCAATAATGGCCAAATTGGCTCATTCTCTGACAGCAGCCTGAGGGTCTACGTGAAATAAGGTGCTAGATCTCAGTCTGATTTCTGTTGCATGCAGGTCCATGGTGGTGCTAAAGGAGTGATCCTGCAAAGCAGTTGAGGTGTGTAAGCAATTTCTCAGGCTGCCCCTGTGAGGGGCTGGATGCCCCGGCCCTGAGTCCAGCAAAGTGCTGACGCATGAGGATACTTCCCAGTTTAAAAGTAAGCATGTGCGTAAAATGTTTTGCTGGATCAAGGCCACAATGATCAGCACCTTGCAGGAGTAAGGCCTAAGCGGTTCCCTTGTCAGTGGTCTCAGCAGAGAGACCCCCCCAGGAATTGGATGGCCCATCAGGAACTGAGTGGCTCTCTCACTGTTACAGGTGGGTCAGGGTTCAGGCATGTGGATAGTGTGTGCAAGTAATCTCTCCAGCTGAGCCTGTTCTGTGGATAAACAGGGGACATCAGCCCCCAGGACTCCCAACCCAGCACCTTTCACCAGCAATAAATTCACTTCAATTCAAAATAAGAGTGCGTTAGCTTTTAAATATTAAGGGTGAACTGACCGTCCGTTCCTCATTCAAGGTTAACAAGTCTCTCTCGATTCCCTGCCAGCTGGTTTGAACGTTTCTCTCTCTAGTCCAAAGTTTTATTTTCTGATCTAAATGCAAAGGTCTCCGATTTCCTTTTAAACATTCATAACTTCCATGGTTCTGCTGCCAATATGCAGCCGCCTTCCTTCTCTGAGCCAGCCACAAAGACAATTTCCTCCGCCAGCCAGAGCACCCTTCCCCCTCCAGCCCCCTCTTTTTGCCATAAGATCAAAGTGAGGATTGAGAACCTAATTTAAACTTGGGTTCAACATTGAAACTAGATTTTGGGGGGAGGTTGTAAAACAGGGATTTGCTTTTTGGGCAATCATTCCATCTGCCCAAGTGAATACATCCGGGAAAGTGACATCTCAACAGAATTTGTTTGCAGAGCTAGGAAGAAGAAAAAGAAGGGGGTGGGGGGATACAAAGAAAGAGCTCAGATTAATGCCCTTTAAAATGTGTCTGTTTACTCCTATCGTCTCAGAGCTAACTTTAAATAGGATAAAATGATCCTCTAATCCCCTTTATCTTCTTAAGAGCTGCTGTAAAAGATCTACTTGACATTTGAGAACGAAAAAAAATAAAAAGACCCATAATGTTCATCAGAAACGCTGGGTGGAGCCAGTTGACTTTAGCGAAGTGCTAGGTGCCACCTGCTCAGCTGGACACAAGTTGTCATCACTCCATTGGCTTTGATGGAATGGTACCCACTGACCCCAGTTGCTGATCTGGCCCCAGCCCAGAGTCCTGGTGATTAGACAGAAGAAATGGGTGGAAGTGAAAGCACATTCTGATGTGATTGGCTCCCGCCGTGGAGGGGAAGGTCTGGAAATCAAGCTGACACAACCCACATCAGGTGATGCGAGGGTGAGAGAATTTACCGCTCACATCATTTGTTTGCATGCTTCAGGAGGTCCCTGATTGGCACAGAGGTGTCTCTGTGCTATTTTCTGTTTTGCCGTTAAAACCTACCGTCTCTCCCTGGCTTGTTATCGGCAGCCTTGCTTCTCAAACAGATCAGTTTAGTCTTGAATAAATATGCATTCCTGTTACTTAATGGTCCTTTCTCAATTTTCAACCCAGGATGAGTAATGAATCATGAATAACTTATGAGGAGCTACAGGATATAGCTCCTTAAGTCAAGCAATGTATTGTACGATGTATTGCCTGGCTATTTTTGCCTGTCTACTGTAATGCCCCAAGGAAAGGAAGAGGCTTTCAGTTGTTGTTCACTCATTTGCAGTGAGTAATGAAAGCATGGCAGTGCGAAAAGCCAAGGATCGTTTGGTCCACAACGTTGAACTTCTAGTGATGAACTGTCCTACTCAACCACGCTAGGACTAATGTTTGCAATGATATATCTGGGCTTCTATGGAGTAATAACTCACAGCCATATGAGAATAATGGCACCATTGTTTCAAGGAAAATATACGTACCCGAACACAGGACAAGAAGAGGTATTGCTTGGCCAAGTGCACATGAGTCCCGCATGGCAGTTCATTAGAGGACAGCCCTTATTGGCTTTGCTGTGCGATTATAATTAGGATGGATAAACCGATTCAGATAATACAGCAATTCTCTTCACAATAAGAGAGGCGGTAGCACAACATAGTGGATAGGGTATTTAGCTGGGTGTTAGCAGACCTGGGGTCTTTTTCCCAACTCTGAAATTCACTTGCTGCATGACCTTTGGAAGGACACTTCACCTCCGTTTACCTTCTCATGCTTTGCAAATGCTGAATGTTTAGAGTGTAGATTGTCTCTCCCTATGCGTGTACTGCATCTAACACAATGAGGCTATGATCTCACTTGGGACCTCTAGGCACTATTGTCCTATAAATAATAGGATCTGACTCCAAATCACAACTAACTCAACTAATCCCAAATACCTTTTGAGGTTAGGGGAAGAAATAGTTTGTTCATAGCCTTTGCACTGCCTGTTTATGTCCAGGACTAGAAGCAGAAGCAGTTCTCCCAGTATTGTCCCAGCCAAAACCAGACATTTCACAAGAAGGTCTGGCCTTGTTAGACTTCCGTATTGAAGAAGTCTCTGGATGAATTCAAAGGAGCCTTGGGCACCTAGCACCAATGCCACTTGGTGTTGTGAGCCTGCCCAATCTCATAAATTAAGCTGGGGCCGGGTACAGATAGGAGATCTCCTAGGAGCACTGAGAAGTGGTTTTTGGTGATTTTCTAGACAGCCATCATCAATCTAAATCAGCACTGAGTCACAGAGATGGAAACGGCCTATTAGCTCATGTCTCATTCATCTCCCGGCTAAAATGGGATTGTTCTCTACAGCATATAGTCTTTGGACTTTTGTGCAGGCTAGTTAAATGATGCCAGTGATGAGACTTCCAACACTGCCTTTAGGGACCCTCTGTGCCAGATCTCACAGTCAAGAACATCTATCTATCTATCCATCCCCATACACTCTATCTATCTATCTATCTATCTCCATACATCCCTATCTATTATCTATCCCCATATACTCCTAACTCCATACACCCTCCCTATCTATCTATCTATCTATCTTGCCTGTCCTTTTAGCACAGAAAACTCCTTATATTTAGCCTACATTTTCCATTTCTTAATTTAATCTCCTATAATTATACCCCCTTCTCCCACTGCCTGTATTACCGCAGCTACACTGCTGTTTTTAGCATGCTATCTCGATGAGAGTACAGTATGTCTAGTATGTCTGCTCAAGCTTGGAATCACACCCCCAGCTCCAAGTGCAGACATAGCCTAAATAATTCCTCTCCCTCCTTGGGGTGAAGTGCTGGCCCCACTGAAGTCAATAAGAATTTTGCCCTTGACTTCACTGAGGTGAGGATTTCATCCTCAGTGTTTATACAACCTTCCGATAGTTGTCACGTCCCTGCGCCATCACCACTTAGGGATAGCTCGCCTATTCCGTTCCTTTAATCTTCCCTCATAAATCCATCTGTCCAGGCTCTTGATCCTTTTTGCTGCTCTTCTCTGAACTCTCTTCAATTTGTCACTATCTTTGCCAATAATGAGGAGCCTGGAGAATTGAACCAACATTTCAGTCTGCCCCTGAGATGGACAGAGCAGGATTAATTGCTTCCCTGCTCCATGGTGTACGATGCCACTGCATACGCAGCTCAACCCTGAATTGACATTCTGAGCTGCCATCCCACAATGGAAACTCTCCCCAGAATGTCTGTGCACCTACACAAGAAATACATCAGTACAAAGATAGCAAGAACCCTTGAGGGTGAGAGGAGACATTTCTGTGTAGGGATGTTAACCCTGGCATTCTGGCTAAATGACATTGAAGGTAATTACGCTCTGTCTGCCCCAATAAATATCGCCTGGAGTTTTACAGGGATATGCTATTCTTCTGACTGTAAGAACCAACATGTAGTGCAAATGTGCACACTTAGAGCAGCTGTTGTCTTGCACCACCAAGCTGGTTGCATTTCTCTAGTTATCCCTGTGTACATATGTATTTGGATATTTTTTCATAGAACATGTTTTTAAGGCAGGGAAAGATAATTTCTCTTATTTTACTGATATGGCAGTAAACCACAGAGAGATGATGTAACTGAGCCCAGGAATTGAACCCAGCTCATTACAGTCATGTGCTTATATCTGAATCTCAAGCCGACACATCTAGCTCTACAGACCCACTGTGTCAGTTGCACTGTGGTGTAGTTTTAAAGGCTGATGTTTTCAAAAGGAACTTAAGGGAGTTAGTCACCCAAATTCTATAGGGATTAGGCACCTAACTCCTTTAGGTTCTTCTGAAAATCCCAAGCTAAATTTCTGGAGCTGTCTATGTCTTCTGCCCCTTTCACCTGGACCAGTCTGTGACTTTCCCCTCAGATAAACCCATCATAAAACAACACCCCAGCTAATCACAGCATGATTGCAAAGTTCCTTCCTGGGGGTTTATATTCCAGACAGAGAAAAAACCACTCATCTAAACTGGGCAGACCTCTGCCCTTGAGAGTCGATGCTCACAAGGACCGTATAATTCAACTCTAAGTACCTTCAGGAGCTTTCGAATCCTCTAATAGATTGCAGATGTGGAAAGCACTTTCCTGATCAGCATTGTGAAGATGCTGCACAAGAAAAAAAAATAGGTCACAGCTGAAAACCTTGAGAATACAAAGAAAAAAGTCTCCAGCCATCTCTGTTAAAGAAAAAAAATATTGTTAAGATGATATTCTTACCCTTATAGGAACACTGCAAAGATCCCCATGTACTGGTCCACTAAGCACTAACAACATGTTAGCTGGTAGAGTTACAGTGCTTCAGTGGCCTGTGATGCCCTATTTAAAGTTCTGGGTTCAAATCCTATTGATCACTCATGTTGGAGCAATCAGATATCTGTAAGAGTTGTGTCAACTGAGTAGCAAATATCCTCATTCTCAGATGTTTTGAAATGAAGTGCTGAATTAGGTTTGCCACAACTGATGATGTGGGATTGTTATTCACAAGAACTCAGGCAGCATCTGGGTAGTCAGGAAAACGACCAGAAGTCCCAAAAGTTATATGAATTTTAGCACAAATGATTATTCATCTGAAAATTCATACCAGAAAGGGAGTTATTTGCTACTCTTCTGCTTTAAATGTTTCAGCTATCCAATCAAGGACCAGAAGCAATACCATGTGACTTAGATTCTTTGTGACATGAGGTTGGTTACCTATGTAAGAAGTTCATGAACCCTTAGTCTAAAAAAATACCTTTTCAAAATATTCCATGAATACTTACAGATAACACACACTTTTGAAGACAATTGGGATGGAATTGCAAAAGACTAGCTAGCCACAGAGGAATCTTGTAATGCATTGTTTGGCCGTCTCTTCTCACAGGTATTGCACACTTAGAAGACCAGAACTGCCAAATGCTGAGGTTTCATGGGTGCTTTGAAAATGCTGTTGTTTGGGACATGACTGAGGGTACGTCTACACTACGAGATTAATTCGAATTTAGATAATTCGAATTTGGGAAACAGATTGTATAAATTCGATTGTGCACGGCCACACTAAGCACATTAATTCGGTTTTTAACCACATTAATTCGGCGGTGTGCGGCCACACTACCCCATTAATTTTAACCACATTAATTCGGTGGTGTGCGGCCACACTACCCCTAATTCGAATTTACAAAATCGATTTTGGTGCTACTCCGCTCGTCGGGGTGGAGTACAGAAATCGATTTTAAGCGCCCTTTAATTCGAAGTAACTGGCTCCGTTGTGTGGACGGGTTAAGGATTAATTCGGATTAACGCAGCTAAATCCGAATTAAAGTCGTAGTGTAGACCAGGCCTAAGAGACGGTTGGAGTTGTCCTGTCACTTAGTGGTTGGTAGGTAGGCATGTTGGGAAGGCAGTGTACAAATGATGAGCGAACATCTTGGTTTTGGTGGTTTCACTCTAAATATTTACCTGAAGCTTATTCATACCCATCTCCCCCTTGGTGGATCATAATATATAAACACAGGGTCTCCAACCTGGGCACTTTCCACGGTAGCACTACAGGGGTAGGGAAGTGCATCTCCTGAGTCCCAAATAATTCAGGGCTTTATATGACAAAAACAACCGTTTGAACTCCAACTGGAAACTCCCTGGCAGCCAGCATAGGCCTTGAGGCTTTGGGGTGCTCACTATGTGATGGGAAGGGAAGCGGAATGCTGGGTTTACCCAGAGATAGTACTTTGTTGTCATCTCAAGTTACTTTGTGGTTTGGGAAGACTGAGGGCCAATACTTAATGCCAATTTCCCTCCAAAACATGCAGACCTGATCCCAGATGGATCAACACGGTCCCTGACCTCTTCTGGGGGCAGTCTTTTTCCACTCGCCTCCCTGTCACTGCAAAACTGTTACCATGACAACTGTATTTTTGGTAACTCCACATTATTCATGCCAGGGGCCATAAAGTGATGCACACTGTATCTGTAACAAGCAGCAGAGAGACATTTGAAAGCGCCCCGCTGAGCCAGGAATGATACATTCTGCCTCTCCAAGGTCAACACGGATTCCCATGACCCAGGTGCCATCTTGAATGCATTTAAATGCAAAATCCTATTAGGACATAATGATGCTGAATGGAATAAATGCATTTAGCTCTGGCTTATTTTCCCTTGGGATATGTCAAAAAGTCTCACCAAGCATCGGTTTATATTCATGAAGAGTTTGTACTGGCACATAGATACATAAATATGAGTTCCCAGGCAGCTGTGGGGAGCTGTATTAACATTTATATCCTGCCTGAAAAATAATAATTATAATTATAATAAAGACATCTTTATTCTCTTATACTGGAAAGGGAAGAAGCAGAGAGTCCATTTCAAAACCATTTGCCGGTGGCTCTTGTCCTGACACTGTGAGATGACTGACCATAAGTTGCTTGTTTAGCAGGTGTGCTCCATTGGCTTCTGAGATGTGCTGGGGTGAGGTTCTCACCTTTTAAACTGATCGTTATGGTCTCTTTGCAGAATGAGGCAATCTCATTATTATTATGTCAGTTACATGGGTGGCTCTGAAAGCTCGGAATTGGAGTTGTTAGAGTTTGTAGCCTACTTGCTGCTTGTCAATGCTCAGATCGATTATATATTTGGACTGGCCAATGGTTCCCATCAGTTTGGGATTGCCTTCATTCTCCCAATACTTGGGATGGGGTAGGTGCATTGGTAGCGCTGCCTGCCCTGAGTTGGCTTATTTATCCCTCACCACATTGAGGACAGTCCCACAAATGCTGAGCACTTCCTGAGGTATTAGAAACTCTCTCAAATCCCATTGGCTGGCATGGGCCAGTGCGCGACCTCTTTCCTCTCGTTGGTGAGCAATTATTCCTATGAGTCAATGGGGCTGCTTGTGGAGTACACTACTACTCATCAGATCACAGGCTGGCCCAATGGGATATGAACACACCCAACAACGTGTAGGACTGTGCCTTTTATCACAGAATCATAATTTAAAGCCCCATCTGGTCCAACGGTTCCCAGCAACCTGAACCATTACTGGTACTTCGGGCTTTAAGGACTGGTAGCCTAGGCCCTGCCATAATGATTGTTAGGAGTGCTAGTAAGAATGTAGGGTTCAGACCTGTATTTTCGCCTGAGATAGAATTTTAGGTCTTGCTTGCCCATTTGATTGTTGATACACTTCTAGTCTTACTAATATGTGTGAGCAAAGGACAAAGCTACTGTGTATGTTGCTTCTGCCTAGCCAGATGGGCTTGTTAGTATAATGGGAACAGATAAACACAATTAAAGTGCTACTGCGCATGGTGGGAGTATAATATACGAGCGCACACTTTAAGACTGCCTCAACTCCTATCTCAAGGCAAGGTCAAGCAAGCAGTTGGG
This sequence comes from Terrapene triunguis, assembly GCF_002925995.2. Lineage (NCBI taxonomy): Eukaryota > Metazoa > Chordata > Testudines > Emydidae > Terrapene > Terrapene triunguis. Next base: position 5,659,094 of record NW_020664587.1, read on the forward strand.
AGGGGCGGGGGGGGGGGAAGGTATTAACACTAAAAGGACAAATAAATGCCTGACCCTGATGGTAGCACAACCTCACTCCTTACCCCTCCCTTGGGATACAAAAGAGGTGGGACGAAGACCCCAGACTCATGACCCCCCCCCCAAATGGAACATGACCATAAGTTGTAAGGGGTGGGACCGAGGGCATGAATTTTTAAGGTATAATTGTGCCTGCTAAGGAGGGGGGAGAACAGGACACTGGGGAACAAGGCTCTGTGGAGTCAGAGTTAAGGACAAGCTTAAAACTAACCCCAATAAACACGGCATTGCATGCACTTCTGACTTCTGGTCTTCTGCTTTCTGTCTGCGTGACAAGAACCAGGGGAGGGGGTGAAGGGAAAGCCCCCTAACAATGATGCTGGGCCCCAGGACATGAGACTGTGGTTTGGGGCAGTGCCCAATGGATAAACAGGAGAGGGTGGACAGGTCTTAGCTAAGCCAGTGCAATATCTTGAGGAGACTGGGAATAAGTGACTGAGTCTATGCTCCCCTACAAAAGGAGGATTGTTCCCCGCAAAATGTGTTGCTAATGCTTTGTACAGACCACTCAATAATGACTGGCAACCCCAATGTCGCATAGAAGACTGTTCCCCATCCATTTCTTAAGGCATTTGCCCAGCTCCTTGGCCTAAACGTTCTTTTTTTTTTTATTCCATTGATCTCCTCCCAGGTTATGTGGATTCACAGAAAAAAATGTTTCCAAAGAAGGTGATGATCGGCCTCTTCTGCTTGCTAGGAGTCTGGGCCATGGCCATTCTCTTCAGCATGTTTCTTGGTGTAAGTCCTGCTCTCTGAAGGAGGCATAGGAAGTCCCTTGTGGTGGCACCAGAAATATTCCCACTATTAGTTAGCTCTATTTCTGCCCCAGAGCACCGGGCAGCTCTGTGAGAGTACTTCTTTGTCCAGCCGACTCCCTCTAGCACCTATGCCAAGGGGGGCAGCACCTTCAGGGGATGAGCATTCCAGTGTAGAACCATTTAGGGTTACCTACCCTTCTCCCCAACATGTGACACTGACCAGTTTATGCTGACACAGCGTTCCCCCTACAGCCCCTTCCACTGACACAGTGTTCCCCCTACAGCTCCTTACACTGACACAACATTCCCCCTACACTGACAGTGTTCCCCCTACAGCTCCCTACACTGACACAGCGTTCCCCCTA
>NW_020664587.1:5660304-5682951 GCF_002925995.2 Terrapene triunguis
GCGTTCCCCCTACAGCCCCTTCCACTGACACAGCGTTCCCCCTACAGTTTGGGGAGGGTAAGAAAACTACATCAAGGTTCAAGGTGTCACTGCAAGGCATGGAAGCAATGGGAGATGCATCATCCCTCTTGGTCTCTTCAGCCGGCTGGCAGCTGTGGGGAAAAGGCTCTCCGGTGTCTTAGCTAGTGGGAGGTCTCAGTCGCAGCAGTGACTGGGATTTAATTATTGCCGGGAGCTCTGCTGTACACACAGACTCTACTCATCCCCGGCCTCAGGAAGCTCAGAGTCATCCCAGCCGGGAAGTCAAGTCACCGGGTCTCCATCCATTCCAACCTTGTCCCCACTTCCCATTTTTATGTGTCACTTGCCTTGACCACTCCTCACCCCTGCTTGCAGATGGCTCACGGCGCCTGAAACGAAGCCAAGGCAGACGCAACCCCGCAGCGAGCTGGATTTTGCCTCTTGGCGGGAGAGCTGTGAAGGAGCGGGGAGGGGGATATGCTGCCTGGAAGCCCTATGACTGAGCCAGGTTGCTAGGGGATGAGGAGCTGGTACCCGCCCCTTGCACCCCATGCCTGTACTAAGAGACAATAGGAAGCTTCCTGTGCCCCCTCTCCCTGCTAGCACAGCTCTGTGGCTTCAGCTATATCTTGGCCTGATGTTATTAACAGAGGACACACTCCACAATACTCCAGCCTCGTGAATAGCAGGAACATTCAGCTACACAATAACAAGCCCCCCCAGCAGTGCTGGCAGCACCAGGGGCACGGGTTCACCTAGAAGAAGCTTTTTCAAACTAGGGGGTAGGGAAGAAAATGAATTTCCTGCTGGCAGAAGGTGCCTGAGTGACAGCCCCTGGGAACATCAGCTCTGTAATAGTTGCGAAGCATGGGCTGCTTCTCCCACATTTCTCTGTCAGTGTGAATCAGAGAATCATGGAAATGTTCAGCTGGAAGGGAGCTTGAGAGGTCATCTAGTCTACGCCCTTCACTGAGTTGGGAACAAATATACCTAGACCACCCCCGACAGCTCTTTTTCTAACCTGTTCTTAAAAACCTCCAGTGATGGAGAGGCCACGACTCACAAGGTAACGTGGCCCAGCACTTAACTAGCCTAAGAGCTAGTACGTTTTTTCTAACCTCTAACCCAAATCTTCCCTTGCTGCAGACTAAACCGATTACTTCTTGTTCAACCCGTGGTGGACATGGAGGACAACTGATCACCATTCTTTTCATAACAAGCTTTTCCATATTTGAAAGGGACGAGGTGGGTGAGAAAATATCTTGTATTGGACCAACTCCTGTTGGTGAAAAAGAGACAAGCTTTTGAGCTCCACTGAGCTCTTCTTCAGATCTGGGAAAGGAATTCCCAGGGTATGTCTACACTGCAATGGAAGCCCATGCTTCAGCCCGGGCTCAAGGCTCATTCCCGGTGCTTCTACTCTGCAATTGTGCTAACCCAGGGCTTGGACCCAAGGTCCCAGGACACTGCAGGGCTGTAGCATCAAAACTCAATTCAACCCGTGTCTGAACCCTATTGCTTTGCAATGTAGCCGCAGCCCCGCTTGACTCAGGTCCCGGGTGTCACCGGGAAGTATCCCACGATTCCATGGGATGACTTCCTTAGTCCTCTTCATCCCCACAATCCACTGTATTGAAAACAGAAGCCCCACACCCTCCCTTGACAAAAGGCAGCAGATCAGGTCAGTGTTAACCTATTCTGTTCTGATCACCCATGTGCAAGCACAGTATCAGAGAGCCTACGGTTTAGACTTGAACTTAGACGAAGGTTTCTAACCATTAGAGGAGGGAAGTTCTGAAACAGCCTTCCAAGGGGAGTAGTGGGGGCAAAAGACATATCTGGCTTCAAGACTAAGCTTGATAAGTTTATGGAGGGGATGGTATGATGGGATAGCCTAATTTTGGCAATTAATTGATCTTTGATTATTAGCAGGTAAATATGCCCAATGGCCTGTGATGGGATGTTAGATGGGGTGGGATCTGAGTTACTACAGAGAATTCTTTCCTGGGTGCTGGCTGGTGAGTTTTGCCCACATGTTCAGGGTTTAGCTGATCGCCATATTTGGGGTCGGGAAGGAATTTTCCTCCAGGGCAGATTAGCAGAGGCCCTGGAGGTTTTTCACCTTTCTCTCCAGCGTGGGGCACGGGTCACTTGCTGGTGGATTCTCTGCACCTTGAGGTCTTTAAACCACGATTTGAGGACTTCAATAACTCAGACAAAGGTTAGGGGGTTGTTACAGGAGTGGGTGGGTGAGATTCTGTGGCCTGCATTGTGCAGGAGGTCAGAGTAGATGATCATAATGGTCCCTTCTGACCGTAAAGACTATGAGTCTATGAGTGCGAACCCATCAAGCCTTTTGCAAAGCGAGCTGCTTCCTGGTAACAGGCAGGGCGGGCAGTAAACAGTCCCACAGTGCACCACATTCCTAGGGCAGGAGCAGCCACATTTTGGGGAGTGGGCGCTAGAGACTCTAACTTTGACTCAGGTCTGTGCACTGCAGTTGGACTCCAGAGACCTAGGTTTGAGCAGAGGTCAGAAAATTCTTAACCTAGGGTTAAAATACAATGTAGATGCTCAAGCCCAGAGTTCCCTAACATGGGTCAGCTGACTCGAGTCCCACGAACCCTGGGCTTACATTGGAGTGTACACATACCCCCGGAGTGTCACAGCTAAATAGGAGGTGTAACTGATTGTTTAGCATCAGCAGTTAACACATATTCCAGGGGTGGCCAAACTTACCAACCCTCCAAGCCGCACACAACAATCTTCAGAAGTTGGAGAGCCGGGATGTGCCTGCCAGGACTCAGGCCTTCAGTCCCGTGGGGAGGGGGTCTCGGGGGTTCAGCCCCACAGGAGGCACCTGCTGGGTCTTGCTGCTTCAGCCCCGCACCTGCTGAAGCCCCAAGCCGCAGCAGACACACCCCGCAGGGGTGAAGCCACAGGTGATGTGTGGGGCAGGGGTCACATGGTATCATCCCCCCCCCCCCGATTTTTACCAGGGTTTGCTGGCCCCGCTCGGGCACATGGTACCGCTGGGCCCCCTCCCTGCATGGCAGCTGCTGGAGCTGGCAAGCTGCGGCCGTGGGGAGACGCAGCAGCAAGCAGCTGGGAGCTGCAGGGAGAGTCGCTGCTTTTGCTGCTGCGTCTCCCCATGCTGCTAGAGCAGCGTCCCCTCCCTGCAGCTCCCAGCCGCGGTCGCTCCACACAGAGCTAACACCTGGGAGCTGCCGGGAGGGGCCGCTGAGCATAAGTGGGGGGGGCATGCTGAGGGGGCGTGAGTCACCCTCCCCCACTCTCAGCAGGCACCAATCGTCTCTGGCAGAAGCTCCTAGCCCCACCCCTCCGCTGCAGAGCAGAAGTCCCGAGCTCCCGCCCCTAGTCTGATGGGCGGAGAATGGGGGGGGGAGCGTGGGGGGCTCCACTAGCCACACTTTAACTGTAAAAGAGCCACAGGCGGCTCACAGGCCACGGCTTGGCCACTCCTGACATATTCGAAGAGACCATTCAAGGTGAAGTAGCCCATTCACACCTCTCCAGTCATAGGCCAAAAAAGGGGGAGGGGGCAATGGGTTACAGATTGTTGTAATAAGCTCATCCTGCCCAAGAATTAATTCTGGCCCCTCTCAATTCTGCCCCCTCACAATGTCCATCCCCCCCCCCCAGCTCCCCATCAATTCTCCACCCACAAAGTTCTGCACCCCCAGCCTCATCTCTGCTCCTCCTTCAGCTCTAGGCTTCTGCACCCCCCTCTCCCTAGGATGACCAAACAGCAAGTGTGAAAAATCAGGACAGGGGGTGGGGGGTAATAGGAGCCTATATAAGAAAGACCCCAAAATCAGCGCTGTCCCTATAAAATCGGGACATCTGGTCACCCTACCTCTCCCAGGCCTGGTGATGCTGGGATGGAGAGGGAAGGAGCAGAGGATCTGCCCAGTCACTGACCAGAGGGGAGGAGGGGTCTGCCCTGAGCTGCTGGGCTCATTTGCTGATGGCACAACCCCCTTTGGGGTCGCAACCCACAGTTTGGGAAACGTTGCTGTAGCGGCTCTGAAGCATCTGGCCACTGTGGGAAGACAGGCTCCTGGGCTAGATGGACCATTGTCCTGACCCAGTATGGCCGTTCTTATGCTCTGTACATCTGCTCTAACCTTTTATAGTCTGAAGGCCCCTGAGATCTTGTGATGGGGTGTGTACCCCGCACAGGCAATGAAAAGGGTTAATGTGGGCCCGAGAGGCCAATCATGCTGCACCTGGAGGGTGGGCCAAGCTTACTAAAGATGAAACCCAGCTGCGGAAGAAGCTGGGTGGTGGTTGTAAAGGAGGGAATTTGAAGGAGGTTGTGGGCAGCTGCTCTGGGACTGGAAGACCAGAAAGGTCAAGGAGGAAACCCAGGGGGCTCAATGGTCCTGGGATCTTCTTCTGAGCAGAGGAGTCTGACAGGAGGACAGGAGACACGTGGAGCAGCCACTGGGAGTGGAACAGGCTCTCATGGTGAGGGCAGGATCTGAATTCCAGGGGAGAGAGCCCTGGGAGACGTCCAGTGGAAGAACAGAGCAAGGGGAACTCAGCAGGGATGAAAGGTCAAGCACACGGAGGGTAGAAGTTGAGTTACATTTATACTATTGGTTTGAGATTTACTGGGGGGATCCCAGAGGGGAGCCCTGCGAGTCCCAGCCCTGAGAGAAGTATGAATTTAGACTGTGGGAGAGGCCTGCTAACAGGCTACAGTAGGAAGGCAACCAGCAGTAGGAAGACATCCAGCGAGGCAGCAGCCAGGACTCTGAGGCAGTAGACCATGGCTGCTGGTTACAGGCTCCCTGGACTGGAACCCAGCATAATGGGCAGGCCTGGGTTCCCCTACCAACCACTGGGGAAGGCGGTGTGGGTCCTCAGAGAAAGGGATAAGGGCCTACAGTCAGGGTCAAAGACCTTTTGTAAGGACATTGGACTGTCAGACTTCATTACCCCAGAAAGGGTGGACTAAATATGACCTGGCCAGCAGGCTGAACCACGAGATGAGGTGGACCACCACGGGACCAGAGTGACTAGTAGCAGCAGGTTCTAGGGGAGGAAAGTTTGCGATGCAACACCCAGGCCTGAGGAGCTGCTCTAGTGGTGAGTTGACTTTTCTACACATCAACTCTGCAAACTCTTAACATATTTAAATGTATGCACACAAAATTATTGGGACTGCTTGTATGAGCACATGCAGTCATGCCTGAAGGGTCTAAATCAAGGCCCAGATTCAAAGCATTTAAGCACATACTCAGAGTTAGGCACATGCAACAGTGTTTGTGGGATTGGAGTCTAAGCAGGAACCCACTGATTCATTAATATTTGTGAAATCATTTATCTGTTTTTTTAAAGCTATTGTAACCATTTTTTAAAAGTATGGTAATGTCTAGAAAAAAAAAGGGCTGTAAAAATAGCATCTTGGTGCTAATTCCTGCTCCTTCCTCATCCATGTGTCTCCGGAGCTACCACTGCTTAGTTTACTGATATAAATAGATCTTTCCTTTGTTTTTGTTCTAAGCTGGAATAGTTTTGCAGTACTGACACTCATAAAAAGATCAGTTGTCTAGTCTGCTTCATTCATCATGAACAAAACAGCCAATTAAGTTCTGATTCCAGATTCTTTAACATGGGGATGACATCTTTAAGCATAAAGATGTCAGCGGGGGTGTCAGATCCTAGGTTTGGGCCTAGCACAAAAGCTGCACTGGTCCCACAAAGACTGCTGCACCAGTACGGAATCTGGGACTCCTTCCCTCACCCCCAAACTCCAGCATGCCCTCTACGTGGAGGGGTGGGGGGCAGGTCACACAGGGTCAGCTACACTAGTTCTATACCACTCAAGGGTTCCTTTCTATCTGGGGAACCCTCAGCTGGTCTGCCGGTTTTGCACTGCCTCAGTCAGGGCCAAGAATTTGACCCCAGGTGTATAAAGCGGCGTTGTCCACCTACCCGCTGGTGAGATTAATTTGTTACTATTGATAGGATGCATTGACAAATGATATAACTCTTCAGCCTTATCAGACTGTCAGGATGAGGGGGTGAATTTCTTCTCATGCCACAAGTAGTGTCCACGTGTAGCTTTCCATTTGAATGGCTTTGGATTTGCATCTCCTTTGTCTTTTACTGAGGGTGCCCCAAGGACAGCCCAATGGGAGTCTGGTCTCCTGTTTATAACCCAGGGTCTACCTCAGACTTGCTGTGTCACCTGGATCAAGGGACTCTGGGCCAAATTTTCAAAGATGGCCTCCAATTAAGAGTGCCTCACTTCAGACACTTGGCGTGAACTCCTGGCCCCATTGAAGTCAATGGGGGGTTGACCATTGGCTTCACCCTTTGAGTACTTTTGAAACTGCCACTTCATGAAAATCCTACCTTAGCTGGTACCAAATTCAGAGGTCAGGCATTAGGTGAAGTGTTAGGCTTCTTTCATTAACTTTGAGTGTAGGGGCGGAGTCTGACTCCCTTAGGCCCATTTAGACCCACAATACCAATGTGTCAAGTTGGCATCACTTATCCAGCAGGAGAAGGCGCCACTCCTCGGGTAATAGGGCTGGTATTTCCTGCCACCCCGGCCTCACAACAGAGTGCAGTGAGGATTAATGTGTGCAGAGCACGTTGAGATTCCTGGTGGAAAGTGCCCAAGGCACAAGCAAGTATCACATTATGAGAAAATTCAGGGATGCAGACAGATCCTCCCATACTGGTTAAACTGGCTTTTAAGCCACTTTGCACTGGGACAAAGGAGCCAAGATGCCCCCAGGGCAGCTGTGAATCTGGCCCACAGTGTTTTATGTAGATAGCTGACTGTGCTTACAGAACTGCAGGTCACACACCAACACTTGGCCAGAGACAGCACCCAGGTCTTCTGAATCTGACTCCATTTCTCATTCCACTAGAGCACAAGTTTCCCACATCCATGTGCTAGGTGAGAGAAGCCCAGCAAACTTTTTCAGACCTCAAAACAAGTTGTTTGGGGTCAGATTTTGGCTGAAAATCCCAGAGTTATTTTAACGTAACCCATTCTCCCATCTCACCACTGTGCACTGTTGTGGAAAACACGACGATGGGGCAAGAACCTGTATAAAGCAGATGTTGCGCCATCTCAGACACTTAATCACCCACTCTCGACTGGATGATCTTAATTACCAGGGATTATTATTTCGCTTCAGTCGCTGCACATGTTTGAAAAGTTGGGATGTTGTGCCACGGAGACAGCCTTAATGCATTCCTTTGTTTTAAAAAACTGCCAGGATGTCTCAATTATTCATGGTACAAGCTTCTTCCATCAAAGATACTTAAGTGATGCCTAAACACTTCACTTAAACAGGGGCTGTGATGGTGCGCCGGCTGATGAGAGAATATAGAGGAAACCACACTGCCTCCTGGTTTGTGTGGAGAGAAAGTTACAAGTCTGTGGGAAACATTTACGGTACCCTTTCTAAGAAGGATGTGGTTTAGAAAGAATCCGCTACTGGCATTGCTTTACGGATAGACCCTGAAATCAATGAGTGACAGGAGAAGATGATAAGAGTCCTGAATTCCCCAAGGTTTTCCCCAATTGTCCCATGCCAACCTATTTTACCTGGGAAGCACTTTGACTCTACAGAGTTGGCTGCTGTGCAAAACCAGTAGATAGATAAATAGCAACACCCAGAGTGAGATATCACTTTAGAAGAAACACGGAATCAGCATACAGATCAGGGCTGGAGGGGAGGAAGATATACCCCCCCAAAAAATACCATACAAAAAAACCCACCCGATGAAAACAAGATACTCGACTGCACATACTTCTCCCCTGGGGAGAGGACGAGAGAACAAACACTACATGCCAGATGCTAGTCGCACTGCTTACTGCAAACTGCTGGAAGCTGCTCAGATACTTCGGTGCTGAGGATGGTGGAAGAACCTGAACAGAATAAAATACATGCCTCTCGCTAAGAGAAAAATACTTGTGAAATCTCCAGGGGAATATTTTTGGTTGCTACCCTACTGGTTACTGATGGTTGACTAGTTTTGAAAAGTCTGCTGGGCTACTGGTCCATATGTAAAAACCAAGAGAGACTAGAAGAAAGCATTGGTGGCCAGTAGATGAAGATTCTAACGGAGTCTGCTGGAATTTCCCCTGAAGACTGTAGATTCAGTCCAAACCTTCTGGCCTAGCTACATCATGTTATGTATCCAGCAGTTCCTTTCTGAGCATCAGGGACTGCAACAGGGGCTGTTAACAGGGAGTTTCGCAAGGGAGTTTGGAAGGGGAGCAGGAAGGGGCGAGGGTCCCTTGCCGGTTCTATCTGTTTTCCCTTTATTCCCCTTAAAACTTTAAACTTCTTGCTTAAACAACCCTTTCAGCGGACAGGGGGCTGCAGACGGGAGTTTGACAGAGGGAGGCTTACGATGGTTAGGAAGACCCGCAACACCTGTGCCAGCACTGCTTCTGTCTCCTCCACCTGCGCCTGTAGCCAGACAGAGCGCCTGAGCATGGATGCTTCTACCCAGATCCTGGTGTGGTTTTGCAGAGACTGTAACTTGCAATTTCCACTTACTGATATCCAGGCTGGGGGGACCATCCAATGTGAAAGGTGCCTGCTGGTGGAATCTCTCAGGCAGCAGGTGGGAGAGCTACAGGAGGAGGTGGCTAGGTTGAGAAGCATCCGAATCCACGAGCAATTCCTGGACAGTGTCCATGTGGAGACAGCTGAGGTAGCTGTCCCAGGACACAGGACTGCTGATAGACCACTGGTGAAGAAGGAGATGGCTCAGGGTGGACACTGGCAGCTGGTTACTTCTGGCAGCAGGCAGTGCTCCACCCCTGCTCCGAACCCTCCCGCTGTGGTAACAGGTAACCGTTATGCTCTTCTTGATACAGGAAAGAAGGCATTACCCCCTACAGTAGAGGAGGAGAAGCCTCGTACCCCTAAGGCTGGGAGGTCTGCTGCCACCACTGCGAATAGGAAACGTAGGGTAGTGGTGGTCGGAGACTCTCTGCTGAGGGGGACGGAGGCGCCCATCTGTCGCCCTGACATTTCATCTCGGGAGGTATGCTGCCTGCCGGGAGCCCGTATCCGAGACGTTACGGAGGCATTGTCGAGGATTATCCAGCCCTCTGACTACTACCCCATGCTACTCATCCATGTGGGCACAAATGATACTGCACAGTGTGACACTGAGCGGATCAAGAGTGACTACAGGGCTCTGGGAGTACGGGTGAAGGAGTTTGGAGCGCAGGTGGTATTCTCTTCGATTCTTCCTGTCAAAGGTAGGGGCCCGAGCAGAGACAGATGCATCATGGAGGTGAATGCCTGGCTGCGAAGATGGTGTCGCCAGGAGGGCTTTGGCTTCCTAGACCACGGGATGCTATTTGAGGAAGGACTGCTAGGCAGAGATGGTGTTCACCTTTCGAGGAGGGGAAAGACCCTATTTGGACACAGACTGGCTAACCTAGTGAGGAGGGCTTTAAACTAGGTTCGACGGGGACAGGTGAGCAAAGCCCGCAGGTAAGTGGGGAACATGGAGACCTGGGAGATGGGTCGGAGACGAGAGGGAGTGTGGGCTATATTGGCAGAGAGAAAGGAGGGTCAGGACAAAACCGGGAGGAAAGATCAAACCAGTATCTTAGATGCCTATATACAAATGCGAGAAGTATGGGTAATAAGCAGGAAGAACTGGAAGTGCTAATAAATAAATACAACTATGACATTGTTGGCATCACTGAAACTTGGTGGGATAATACACATGATTGGAATGTTGGTGTGGATGGATACAGCTTGCTCAGGAAGGATAGACAGGGGAAAAAGGGAGGAGGTGTTGCCTTATATATTAAAAATGTACACACTTGGACTGAGGTAGAGATGGACATAGGAGACGGAAGTGTTGAGAGTCTCTGGGTTAGGCTAAAAGGGGTAAAAAACAAGGGTGATGTCATGCTAGGAGTCTACTACAGGCCACCTAACCAGGTGGAAGAGGTGGATGAGGCTTTTTTTAAACAACTAACAAAATCATCCAAAGCCCAAGATTTGGTGGTGATGGGGGACTTCAACTATCCGGATATATGTTGGGAAAATAACACAGCGGGGCACAGACTATCCAACAAATTCTTGGACTGCATTGCAGACAACTTTTTATTTCAGAAGGTTGAAAAAGCTACTAGGGGTGAAGCTGTTCTAGACTTGATTTTAACAAATAGGGAGGAACTCGTTGAGAATTTGAAAGTAGAAGGCAGCTTGGGTGAAAGTGATCATGAAATCATAGAGTTTGCAATTCTAAGGAAGGGTAGAAGGGAGAACAGCAAAATAGAGACAATGGATTTCAGGAAGGCGGATTTTGGTAAGCTCAGAGAGCTGATAGGTAAGGTCCCATGGGAATCAAGACTGAGGGGAAAAACAACTGAGGAGAGCTGGCAGTTTTTCAAAGGGACACTATTAAGGGCCCAAAAGCAAGCTATTCCGCTGGTTAGGAAAGATAGAAAATGTGGCAAAAGACCACCTTGGCTTAACTATGAGATCTTGCATGATCTAAAAAATAAAAAGGAGTCATATAAAAAATGGAAACTAGGACAGATTACAAAGGATGAATATAGGCAAACAGCACAGGAATGCAGGGGCAAGATTAGAAAGGCAAAGGCACAAAATGAGCTCAAACTAGCTAAGGGAATAAAGGGGAACAAGAAGACTTTTTATCAATACATTAGAAGCAAGAGGAAGACCAAAGACAGGGTAGGCCCACTGCTTAGTGAAGAGGGAGAAACAGTAACAGGAAACTTGGAAATGGCAGAGATGCTTAATGACTTCTTTGTTTCGGTCTTCACCGAGAAGTCTGAAGGAATGCCTAACCTAGTGAATGCTAATGGGAAGGGGGTAGGTTTAGCAGATAAAATAAAAAAAGAACAAGTTAAAAATCACTTAGAAAAGTTAGATGCCTGCAAGTCACCAGGGCCTGATGAAATGCATCCTAGAATACTCAAGGAGCTAATAGAGGAGGTATCTGAGCCTCTAGCTATTATCTTTGGAAAATCATGGGAGACGGGAGAGATTCCAGAAGACTGGAAAAGGGCAAATATAGTGCCCATCTATAAAAAGGGAAATAAAAACAACCCAGGAAACTACAGACCAGTTAGTTTAACTTCTGTGCCAGGGAAGATAATGGAGCAAGTAATTAAGGAAATCATCTGCAAACACTTGGAAGGTGGTAAGGTGATAGGGAACAGCCAGCATGGATTTGTAAAGAACAAATCATGTCAAACCAATCTGATAGCTTTCTTCGATAGGATAACGAGTCTTGTGGATAAGGGAGAAGCTGTGGATGTGGTATACCTAGACTTTAGTAAGGCATTTGATACGGTCTCGCATGATATTCTTATCGACAAACTAGGCAAATACAATTTAGATGGGGCTACTATAAGGTGGGTGCATAACTGGCTGGATAACCGTACTCAGAGAGTTGTTATTAATGGTTCCCAATCCTGCTGGAAAGGCATAACGAGTGGGGTTCCGCAGGGGTCTGTTTTGGGACCGGCTCTGTTCAATATCTTCATTAACGACTTAGATATTGGTATAGAAAGTACGATTATTAAGTTTGCGGATGATACCAAACTGGGAGGGATTGCAACTGCTTTGGAGGACAGGGTCATAATTCAAAATGATCTGGACAAATTGGAGAAATGGTCTGAGTTAAACAGGATGAAGTTTAACAAAGACAAATGCAAAGTGCTCCACTTAGGAAGAAAAAATCAGTTTCACACATACAGAATGGGAAGAGACTGTCTAGGAAGGAGTACGGCAGAAAGGGATCTAGGGGTTATAGTGGACCACAAGCTAAATATGAGTCAACAGTGTGATGCTGTTGCAAAAAAAGCAAACGTGATTCTGGGATGTATTAACAGGTGTGTTGTGAGCAAGACACGAGAAGTCATTCTTCCGCTCTACTCTGCTCTGGTTAGGCCTCAGCTGGAGTATTGTGTCCAGTTCTGGGCACCGCATTTCAAGAAAGATGTGGAGAAATTGGAAAGGGTCCAGAGAAGAGCAACAAGAATGATTAAAGGTCTTGAGAACATGACCTATGAAGCAAGGCTGAAAGAATTGGGTTTGTTTAGTTTGGAAAAGAGAAGACTGAGAGGGGACATGATAGCAGTTTTCAGGTATCTAAAAGGGTGTCATAAGGAGGAGGGAGAAAACTTGTTCACCTTAGCCTCTGAGGATAGAACAAGAAGCAATGGGCTTAAACTGCAGCAAGGGAGGTCTAGGTTGGACATTAGGAAAAAGTTCCTAACTGTCAGGGTGGTTAAACACTGGAATAAATTGCCTAGGGAGGTTGTGGAATCTCCATCTCTGGAGATATTTAAGAATAGGTTAGATAAATGTCTATCAGGGATGGTCTAGACAGTATTTGGTCCTGCCATGCGGGCAGGGGACTGGACTCGATGACCTCTTGAGGTCCCTTCCAGTCCTAGAATCTATGAATCTATGAATCTTATATTTCAGGGGAGTGACTGACTACAATTACCCTGCTGTGTCAGTCAAGTCAAAGTTCCCCCAGGCCACTGGCTCGCCAGGCTGCCACGGTTGCGGCACGTTGCTTTCATAGCCAGCGGCACACAAGGGAGTGATGTGGTCAGCCTCACATCCAGCCCGCTTTGACTGTCCTAACCCAATGGGGCAGGTAGGTGAACTGGAGAGGGCTTTTCAGTGTGAGATCAAACATGATTCAAACCCACTCTTCAGCTTTGCAGTCAAGCACCTTAGTGTGTCAGGGAGCAGAAACAGCACACACTAGAGATGGGCCTAACCCAACCCCTCAGCTTTGGATGCCCACAGCCGTTAAGGTTCTGGTCCCAGATTTGAATTTTCATCACCAGAACCAGCCCTAGTGGCAATGCTCACAAATTATGTTTAGTAAACGTACCTCCTTATGCAGCTTGGCCTAGGATTTTCAGAGGACACGGAGGGAGTCAGGCTCATAGGACCAGATTTTCAAAGGTATTTTGGCATCTAAATATGCAGATAGGCCCCAGTGGGATTTTCAAAAGCACCTAAGCAGGTTAGGTGCCTAATTCCCAATGGGGAGTCAAGGCACTTTTGAATTCTGCATCTTTAGATCCCATTGAATTGGGGGGGGGGTCAGGTTTTCAAAGGTAACTGGGTGCCTAACTCCCTTAGATCCCCACTATAATAGGAGTTGGGTTCCTAATTCCCTTAGACTCCAGTGACAATCCAAGCTTTAGCTGACTGTCCAATCCTGAAGACAGGAGGATTACTTCCTGGCCCCTTTAATGCAACCAGCTTCTTCCCTGAAGCATGAGGTTTCATTACCCTTTCTTAAATACACATGTTTTTAGTAGTCATTATCCAGCCCTTTTGGAAAATCCAGCTGCAGTTATTGTTTTCCATGATTTTTATTCGTCCTCCTTGTATTGATAATAATGGCTACACATTGAGGCATTTTAGGAGAACCCGTTAAGGCCAATCAAGTGAATAATTCAAATTTTTAAAAAAATTGTCTGAATGCAAATTTATACACTAGTCTGTGAAAAAGGGATCTTTAGGGGACTATCAAGTAAATAACACTCATTTTCCAAGAAGGCTGCGACACTATCAAAAGAATAATACAGGTAGGTTTTAAAAAAAAAATCTATTATTATTCATGCATGCATCCGATTTTAACAGCTCTGAAGCGGTGCACTGCAAAGCTCTCCAACGTTTCTGTGGATGGAGCTGGTGACTAGAAGACAGAATTCCCAGATTCTACACCTGATTGCTATTAACTTTGCTGGATGACTGTCGGCAATTCACTTAACCTCCGTGTCATGCTTCCCCTATCTATCAAAAGGGGATAATGATATTCACCTCCAGTGCCTTTTGTGAGGGTCATTTAATTAATGTTGGTGAAGTGCTTTGTAATCCTCTGATGGAAGCCGTACAGAAGGGTGAAATATTATATACTGTACATTTAGCTGTATTGTGGACACCCATATTCACTCACTGGAAGGATTTTTCTATCCTTTTGCTACAATATCTTTATGCAGTGAGAGTAAAGGATGGAAAATCCAGACAAACCCATGGCTTAGCTGGCACCATTATTTTTCATTGGTTTTCCCGGCTTTCTTTTTAAGCTTGGATTTTCAGACTGGACTTTTTGAGTATCTCAGATTTGGTGGGATTTTGCTGGACCTTGGTTTTGTTCAGCAGCTACAATATAAAAAATTCTGTTTGGAAAGCAGAGACTGTTCTGCTGCTGGCTTCTAAAAGAAGCTCCATGCACTTCCCAGCTAGCATCTTGCAACTCTGTGCATGCAGCTTGCTTGGAAGGAAGAGGAGCAGAAGATACCGTGAAATACAACAGGGACCTTGCCTCTGTAGTGCTCAGATACTGTGGTGTAGGAAGCAGTTGGAAGCCAGAAGATAGGTATCCAGTGGTTGTGCAGCAATACAGGGGAAAACCTATGAAGTGAGAAACTTTTCACAGTATTGCCAAGTCCAACCATTCAAAATTCATGAGTCAGACCCCCAAATCAGGAGATTTTTAAAAATAATACATATTGGGTTTATTTTACGGGCCTTCTGGTTTGAGCCTTTAGAAGTCACATTTTCAATGCAATCAGAGAGCTAGAAGCTTACCTGAGGCCAGGGAATGGGAACCAGCTTGCCCATGTGAGGCATCCTGCCATCTGTGCATGGAGCTCAGAGTGCCATGTGAGCAGGTGGCTGGGAGCTCACCTGTCTCCCCATATGCAGAGGCAGGAGGGGAAGCCCAAAGGAGCCAGTTAAGAGTCTTCTGACGCCCACCCCGCATCCCTCGCCTGGAACTGAGTGGGGAAAAGTTGGAGAATGAACCTTTTCCCATGCTGGGTAGGAAAGGTATTGGCCAGCAGAAGGCAGATGCTGAGCGCTTCATGAGCTATAAACATTGCACAAAAATCGGCACCGAATCAAGACTTCATATATTTTTTTAAATGCGGTTTTTCTTCAGATGACCAGCTGGTTAGATGTGCACGCGGATCGCTCTACCAAATAGCATATGTACCTTTGATATGAAAGCCGACAGTGTTCACAAGTGCTTTGCTTTCCTGACTGGGCTATTGCACAACGTCCAAACTTGTATCGAATGCCGAACAACCCTCAATCTCGCAGAAAATGCTGTGTCCACCTGTCCTAAAAACACCCAAAGACAGTAGAACCTCAGAGTTACAAACACCAGACTTACGAACTGATCAGTCAAACACACCTTCTTTGGAACCATAAGTATGCAATCAGGCCGCAGCAGAGACAAAAAAAAAAAGCAAATGCAGTATACTACCCTGTTAAACTAAAACAACTAAAAGAAAAAAATAAAGGGAAAGTTTAAAAAAAGATTTGACAATGTAAGGAAACTGTTTCTGAGCATGTTTCATTTAAGAAGGTTGAAAGCGGCATTTTTCTTCAGCCCAGTAAATTTTCAAAACTGCATTAAGTCAATGTTCAGTTCTAAACTTTTGAAAGAACCACGTGTGACAGCGTTGGGACTCACCACCGCGGCGCCTCCTACTGGTCGTCTCGGGGAATTGGTTCGATCCAGTAGAGCGCCTCCTTCTGGTGGTTTCCCGTCTGTCCCGCCTTGAGTTGGCGTGTGGACCTGCGTTGCTCCCGACGCACAGGGTACTCTTTCTGTAACACTGCCTTCCGACGGTGTTCTTCTGTCCATTCATGCCCCCTTCCGGGCGTTGGGTGATCAACAGTCCTACACCTCTAGGTCCAATCCCTACAGTCCAGGATCTGGTGTAGTTTCGGCTGGCCGCTCCCTGCGGCATATGGCTGAGTGTACCGCCAAAGGGAACAAAAGGGGGAAAAGGGGGGGGACCCAGGCCCGCCCACTACTCTGAGTCCCGGCCCAGAGGCCCTCTAGCGACAGCCTTGCTGTCCTCCTTCTCCTTCCTCCTCTGACTGCTCCTCTGGACCGCTTCCCCAAGGGCCCTTCTCCCCGCTAGGCCCTTTCCTTCCAGGCCTGCCGCCTGGCAGGCTACAGAGTAGGACCTTCTCCCGCTCTCCAAGGCTGGCCTGCACTGCGCTGTCCGTGGTGCTGGCCTCCCAGCTCTGGAGACAGACCTTCCCCTCTGAAGGCCTGGGACACACTGACTGCTCTCTCCCTGAGCAGTCTTTTATAGGGCTGAGCCTGGCCCTGATTGGTTGTCCCCAATCTGGGCTCTGATTGGCTCGCAACAAACCTTTCTCTTATTGGCTGCCGGGATATGCAGGCACCCGGGCCTGCCGCAGCCCACACTCTCCGTGCGTGGGGCAGCCGCCCCACCACACCACCATAACGTTTTGTTCAGAGTTACGAACATTTCAGAGTTACGAACAACCTCTATTCCTGAGGTGTTTGTAACTCTGAGGCTCTGTAAGCCAGTTTGCAAAGAAGAATGGGAAAATGGTCGGTGGAGTTACATTACTGCCAAAACCAGAAGGAAGGAAGTTTGTTATTCCCAACATTATAGTTAGGACCCTACCAAATTGACAGTCCATTTTGGTCACTTTCACAGTCATAGGATTTAAAAAAATATATAGTAAATTTCATGATTTCAGCTATTTAAATCTGAAATTTCACAATGTGGTAATTGTAGGGGTCCTGACCCCAAAAGGAGTTGGGGGTGTCACAAGATTGTAGGGGGGTTGCGGTATTGCTACCCTTACTTCTGCGCTGCTGCCGACAGAGGTGGGCCCTCAGTCAGCAGCCGCTGCTCTCTAGCTGCCCAACTCTGAAGACAGCAGCAGAGCAGAAGTAAGGGTAGCATGTTATCGAATTGCCACCCTTACTTCTACGCTGCTGCTGGCAGGGCACTGCCTTCAGAGCTGGGCGCCTGGCCAACAGTCGCCGCTTTCCGGCCGCTGAGCTCTGAAGGCAGCACGGAAGTCAGGGTGGCAATACCGCAACCCCCCTAAAATAACCTTGTGACCCCTGCAACTCCCTTTTGGGTCAGGGCCCCCAATTTGAGAAACGCTGGTCTCCCCTGTGAAATCTGTATAGTATAGAGTAAAAGCACCCGAAACACCCGATTTCACGGGGGGGAGACCAGATTTCACGGTCTGTGACACGTTTTTCATGGACGTGAATTTGGTAGGGCCCTAATTATGGTAGTACCTTAAGATCTTAATCAAGACCAGGACTCCAGTGCACTTGGCATTGTGCCGATACATAGTCCCTGCCCCAAACCTCACAATCTAAGTAGTCAAAATAGACAAAGCGTGGAAGGGGAAACAGAGGCACAGACATGTGAGAGGAATCACGCAAGCTCATAAAGCTAATGAGTTGCAGAGCCAGGAACAGAATCCAGGGCTCCTGGTCCAGGGTCCTATCCACTAGGCCGCACTGCCTCCTGAATAGCCTTGAAGTCCAATCAGACTCTGAATTCTGTGCTTCAGGCCCGCCTAGACTATTCACCAATCAGCTCTCCCTAGACCTGATCATTCAGCGCTTCCCTGGGAATGTTACCTGAGTAGAGACTGCAGGATAGAGCAACTACAAACTTACATCAGTAGAACGACGTCACCGAGGGGTGTGAACCCCCCCCCCCCCCCCCCCGAGCGACACGGTTATACCGACCTAACCCCTGGGACAGCTTCTCCCGTCGACATAGCCGCTGCCTCCCACAGAAGAAGCAGCAGCTCTCCCGTGGGCGTAGTAGTGTCTTCACTGAAGCACTACAGTGGTGCAGCTGCATAGACAAGCCCCAAGTACCAATTTGGTTTCTACTGAAGCAAGAAGCATTCCACCATTTCTTCCTGCTCTTATCTACTTCTTCTCAGCAGCTTGTCCCTCCCTCTCTCTCTTTTATTATGCACACAGTCTAGGATGATAAAGAATCATCTGAGCGATCGTTACTCCACTCATCCCGGGCTGTCTCTTGTCCTGGTCTCTCCCTCATTACTCATTAACGAGCTTGATGCGGCTGGCCCATGGATGGGACTTATCACCTGGATCCTTTTGCCCCTCGCTTTTTCGGATGCACAGATTTGTGTGATAGACTCAAGCTCACCAAAGTCTGCGTAAACAGACAGTATATTTCCTTGTCATTTATTAGCCTTTATATTATCTTCCTATATCTGGCTGCCCTCTGTCACTGCTGGTGGCCTTCTATCGCTCACTCTGAGCTGCTGGTACACTTTGCTCTTTGCCTTTAATTAGCTAAGTCAAATGTCAGCACTGTTTATAATCTGCCGGAGGTTTAAGAGTGGAAAGACACTGGCAGCAGGACGCCGTGGTGTCTTGTGGGTAGAGCTGAAGGACAGGGAGCTAGAGCAAACGGAGAGGTGTTCAGAGCTGGAATCCCCTCTGAGTCACTGAAACTAGCTGGTTTGAGCCTGGGACAAGGGTGGTTATAATTGGTATTGCAGCAGTGCCTAGCCAGCCCACCCAATATCTGGGGTCCACTGTACAGACCAAGAGACAGACCCCGCCCCAGAGAACTTAGAATCTAGAGGACAACAGATAGGACGGGAATCAATTTGCCCAAGGTCTCATGCAATAGGTCAGTGACAGAGCCCGGAAGCAACAATTCCTGAAGCACAGCTCAGTGCCCTGTCCACTAGACTACGCTGCCCCCCCTTGAGACCTTCTTGGGGTAGATCTTTAGCTGAGGCTCTCGCCCTCTGTCTTAGCACTCAAGTCTGCAAACACTTACCCATGTGCATAGATTTAAGCATGTGCTTAGTTCCATTGGGGGAAACCCTGGCCCCAGTTAAGTCAACGTGAAAGCCCTTAGTGATGTCAGTGGGGCTGGGATTTCAGTCACTGATGTCAGTAGCACTTTTGATGTGTTCAAAAGCTAAGCATGTGCGTGTTTGCCCTGAAGTCTGATCAGGATCTGGAAGAGCTTTCCTGGGTAAGCAAGGACAGTTACAATCAGGGCAGGGTGAGCAAGCAGAAATCAGTGCAGCCTCATGCTCAGTTCTGAGTTTTACAAAATGTAGGCCCTGATCCTGCAAGCTGGGTCCTGCACAGAGCCCCTTCAAGCTCCAGGGATTCCGGGGCGGGGGGGGGAGGCGTTAACAGGTTAACAGGTTTCTTTACAGTAGTTATTTAAATACTAATTTGATCTAAAAATCATCTGCTGTCTTCTTATTGTGGGGACAAATTCTATAGTATCTGAGCAGCTGATCTTTCAGTATTAGAAAGACAGATATGCGCACGAATGGCATGGATACGTTCAAGCATACGCACACACAGAAAATATACAAATATCAAACCATCCGCCCCAATGTCAATGTACCTCTGCTGAATAAATTCAGTTCTTTTAACAGTTCTACCTTAGTTAGACTTTGATAAAGTTAGAACATAGATGCGTTTCCCTATCAAAACACCATGGTGGAAACTCACCCCTGTGCAGATGTTCAGCACAAGAACTATGCATGGCTTGTAACCTCCCTCTTAGCCCTTTTTGAACAATGGGATACAAGTGACAAATGGGCCTTCTACTGCTGGCTGTCTGCACATGGGCAAATTTCATCCTAAATGCATAGATTATATTCACATTTTTTACATTAGTCTCGCATAATTTCAGTGTTGGTGTAGCCATGTCGGTCTCAGAATATTAGAAAGATGCGCTAAGGGAGGTAGTGTCTTTTATTGGACCAGCTTCTGCTGGCGAGAGAGATAAGGTTTCGAGCTGCACAGAGCTCTTCTTCAAGACTGGAAATGGTAACCAGAGTGTCACAGTTAAAGAAGAGGTTGGACAGATTGTTAAGCATAAGGGGTAACGTGTTGCAAAAAAAAAAACATTTAAAATGAAGTGGGCCATTAACACCTCTGCAGCCAGAGGACAAAGGAGAGTTAGTAGGTTACAAATTGTTGTAATGAGCCATAAAACCACTCTCTCTGTTGAGACCATGATTTTTATGTCTGGCAGAGCTGTGAATTTACATTCCCAAGCTTGTCTTTTGAGGATGTTGTGCAGGTTTCCTTCGAGGATGAGGACTGAGAGGTCAGATATGGAGTGATCGCTTTGGGAAAAGCATTCACCCACAGCTGATAGGGTGTTTTTGTCTTTTATCATTTGAGAGCGAAATTATTGTCCGGTGTCATCTACATAGTTGTTGCGGCATTGGATGAGGTACATCACATGTTGTGATAGACGTGTAGGTCCCTTGGGCCTGGAAAGGTGTGTTGTGGGGAGTATTAATCACTGTAGCAGTGGAGATATGTCTGCAGGTTTTGCATCTGTTGTTCTGGCAGGGTCTGGTGCCCATAATTTCAGCAATTTAAGGTATTCCATTAGTGGTTCAAACCAATATCAGCCTCATGTAACATTTAAGAAATGATATACTTCAAATTGCTTTATATAAATGCATTTGTCTTTACAAGTCTTACAGTTTATGTATTAATCAATGGAATGCTGCTATTTTTACAACACAGAGTTAATGCTGAGTGCATCCTGTCCCGTTTCACCATCTGCCTGGATAGAAGCAGGGCTTCATTTCACTGTCTGAGTAACTGTCAGCAGAGCTATTTTGTGATTTCACAAAAATCACTACAGGATGTTGGGGTTTGGTACAGTCAGCATTACAAATGAATAAACATCTGCACAGGACTACAGTTACCACATAATGTCCTGACATCGTGCTATATATTAGGAGGTGGACTTCTGTCTCACGTGAACTTGGGTTATTTAAAACTAGGCTGGACAAAACATTGGAAGGACAAAAATCCTTCTCTGGCAGAGGACAGCTGATCTAACAGGTTTTCGGTCTCTAATCTTTGTCATCCTGCCATACCATTTATCGTACCAGGCAGCGAGTATCACAATGTGCGTACATTAGTGCACCTCCAAACGGAGTTACAGCCATGAGTTATTTATGTAACTCTTAGGGGTAAGCCAAGTAGCATTAGAGTAAGAAAACTCACTAAACTGTAAAACTACATGGTGTTAAGTCAGTGAATGCAATAGCAGAAATGAGGCAGGCATATTCTGCTAGACACTTATGGATGTCCCTTAGTAAAGCCATTGTTTTCTTGTTCTCCAGTTGTCCTATTTCTAGGCCCTGCTTAGTCAGCCAAACACTTCAGCACATGCTTAACTTTAAGCATGATCTTAGGGGGAGATTTTCAAAGGCATGAATGGAAGTTAGGCAGCACCCAACTCCCACCGACTGTCAATGGTTTGTGAAAATCTCCCTTGTAAGTCTGCATGGGACTTAACCATATGCTTGACATTAAGCACATAGTCAGGTGCATTGCTGAACCAGGCACTAGTTTCTATTGAAATCCTTATCTTGAAGTTTCCCTGAGCATCACTTTCCAATTGAATCAACTTTCCAGTCTTCTCTGTCCTGCCATGGGTGATTCCGGGAGGCTGGAAGATTTATGACTCAAAGCAAGTTACCATGACGTCAGCCTTTCGTGCGCTAAATCTTTGACTATCTAAATACTGATTTTTCAAAACATTGTGTTTATTAAGATAACTAACATAAGCCAGCAGGATGAAATGTTTAAAACGTATCTCCTCCCCCCAGCCTCCAGTATTATCAATACTGCCTGATAAATAGGATTACCTTTATCATCAACTTTTCATGCACTTCAATGAACTTGGCGAAGACTAACACACGATGAAAACACTTTATTAGCCTCATCCTCCGACTTCTGAACATTCACACTCAAGGACAATTTCCCACACTTTATCTGGACTGAGGCTGCATTGATTTAACTTGCATTAACCTTTTAAGACCTATCAGATTAGACTGGATACATTTCACTTGATAAGAATTTAACTCAAGTTCTCTCTTTGTGGTTCTCCCAAGCAGCCAAGTTCTGTAGTGTCATATTAATCATGATCAGCCACTCTGCTTTGGAACTTCCACGGGGAGAGAGGTTTTTAATCACAATTTTAGTTCCAAAATTATGGGCCAATCTTCTTTATGGCTGCTTTGCTCATTTTTTAATCAATTGCACTCAGGGAACACTTAGCTTTTTTAACAAAAAGGCTTGGCACGACATTGTTTCTAGGGCAGGCAGGGGGATTGAAGTACCTAAGTCACCACAGACCTTTCACCCATCATGGTTTAGTATGGCCTCATTCTCTCTTGTCTCCCATTTTTGGGGATCCATCATAGCTTGGCTTGGGAGCACAGAAAAGAGTATCCAGTAATACCAGAGATGCCCTGGGTGGGGTCTTGTGGACAGTTATACAGAGTCCTTAAACCAGAGCTCAGGTTTGATGCAAGCCTGGCAATCTTCTTACCCACGTTGATCAGTGCCCTTCCTGCTTTCTGCCCTTTGGGATAGCCTTAGGCTCCTTAGGTTGGGAAGTAGAGCTGTGTCTTAGCACCAGAGGAAAAGGAACAACACCGGGAACAGCTGGTGGAATCACTATGATTCCACCTCTCTCCCAAGAGAGGCCTTAACAGGAGAGGAAACGTGGGGGAAGGATGTACCTTGAGGTCATCCCAGAAATATGATGCCAAGTAACTAAAGGCTACTTAATTTCTTAATTTATTTTTTTTTGGTGTGCATGCATTTTGGTGAACCTGGAAACCAGAGACTAGTGGTGCAAGCCATACTGAGGAGTAGTGCAGACAACAAGAGTGCAAGATCTCTCTCTCTCTCTCACACACACACACACACACACACACACACACACACACACACACACAC
>NW_020664587.1:5682961-5867393 GCF_002925995.2 Terrapene triunguis
ACACACACACACACACACACACACACACACACACACACACACACACAGAGCTATACTAGCCCAACCTCAGTCTTTTCATGAAATATGCATGTTGCCACGATCTATGGACTCGCAGTCTCTCTTGAGTAGGAAGTGTTCAGTGATGAAAACAGCTGCAAACTACAGACTTCCTAAATAAATAGGCTTCCACCGAGCTTGAGTCCCAGCTTTATCTCCCTTGTGTACCAGGGGCTGCATGCTGCTTGGATCTCTATGCAGCACATAGAGACATCTAGGGGCTGAATAAGATACTGCAAGTAAACATTTCATTACACTAATCCGAGCATGACCTTTGATTTTGGTAGCAAGAATTTAACCTGAATTGATGCACTTAAAATGTGGTTTAGTTACCCCCAAGCAACCTCACTGGTCCCTCCCCTTTCCTGCTCCCTGACTTAATAAACCCTATTGGGAGATATCAGGATGCAGCCATAACATCAAACTTCAGGGACGGCCTTTGTGTGACATCTCATGACATGTATATTACGAGGCTTCCTGGAAGGGAGCGCACATCACCTGTAAGGGGAATTGCTTTTCATGCCCCTAGGAACTAATTATGTAATCTCAGCTGGCAATAGAGTTTTGTCCTTTTCAGTATTTTGCGATTTGATTGATTGCCTGTTCGGTTCCTTTCTCACAGATTAGTGAGGCCGTAAACAGAGAGAAAATAGAAGAGGCAGCACCATAAAAACAACCAAATATTGAAGAGCTCAAAGTAGCACAGCACAGGAACATAACTATAAGTCACAGATTACAGGTGGCATTAAAAATGTGGTGGCCTTCCCTTCATGGGTAGTGTAATGAGAACAGTAAATGGCACTAGTTTAATCCCAGCTCAAGACAAGAAATAATGGGAGGAATGGGACATGCCTAAATCTTTACTGAAAACGTATTTATCTTTTCTCCTTGAGTACCCTTAACGCATTTTCTTAGGCCTCTCCCTTTTCATTTCATGCTGGCATAATGGCAGGTTCCATTTCTTTTTTGCTTTCGACTCTTTATAGTTACGACCACTTTGCATCACTCATGTGAGGCAACGGGGCTGTAATCTGGTCGCTAATGCCCAGGAGAGAATTCTCCTGTGGAAGGGGAACTCCAGGCTAGTACAAGTATAACCCAGTGTGTGTGTGGCTCAGCACAGAGGACATGAGTTGTTACAGCCAGAGGCTAGGCAGGCTTGGCCCTGTAGTTCAAGCTGGAACACTCATATGTTTGGCTGTAAAGGTTTCTGGTTCAAGATCCCAGCTGCCAAGGGAGGGAGGGATAGCTCAGTGGTTTGAGCATTGGCCTGCTAAACCCAGGGTTGTGAGTTCAATCCTTGAGGGGGCCAGCTAGGGCTCTGGGGCAAAAAAAATAGTTGGGGATCGGTTCTGCTTTGAGCAGCGGGTTGGACTAGATGACCTCCTGAGGTCCCTTCCAACCTCGATATTCTATGATTCTATGAAGTATGCTGGTCTGTGGTGCCCATTCCCCACTCATCATGTTGGGTGAGGGAAGGCTCATCTCACCCATCCTCCACAAACATAGGGTCTATTAAAGACTCTAACAGATGCAGCTTCCACATGTTTCTGGTCACTGAGGTCCCCAGAGCTTTTAATACGCAGGTCACTGCTGGAGGGAATGTCGCACTGTAGGATTGTTGCGGAAGGGTTTCTTATACCGGTACAAGTACACAAACGTTCACACTCGCAGAGTGGTGATCAAACTATACCAGCAGGAGGCTCAGGTCACTCCAGAAAGGGTGGGGGGGGAACTCTGCTGGAAGTGGAGGGTTTAGCCGGAAGGGCACCAAACAACGTGTGAACGTGCACCAGGATGTGCCGACAGAAGGACGTTTACTGGTAAAACTCTCTTGTGTAGGCCAGGACCAAGTGGTGTCACAACTGGAGTTAGCCCTGAGATTCAGGGAGCCACAACTGGTTCCTGGATCCCCCCTGGGCGGAACCCCCCTAGGCCTGGCAGAGCTCTGGGGAAGGAGAGAATTTAGAACTTTATATTTAAAAAATTTCAAAGAAAGAAAGAAAATCTGCTAATCATCACCCTCCTACTGGAGGAACTTGCTAGTATTAACCTTCCAGTTCTTTTAGAATATGATCAGAGCAAAATACCTGAATATTTCACGTATGCTGCCCTAAGTGGTTTCGGTCCTGATGATAGAGTCAGAGTTTAAGGCCAGAAGGGCCCACCAGATCATCCAGTCTGACCTCCTGTGTATCACAGGCCACCAAACCCCATCCAGCATCCACACACTAAACACAACAACCGGAATTAGACCAAAGTCTTACAGCCACAGGAGACTAGATTATTATGTGCCATGGGCAGAGAGCAGGAGAGACTGAGATGTACCAGTGCCAAAGACCCCCACGATGACAGAGAAATGATTAAATGGGACATGCCCAGAAAATCCTAGTGAGTGACCTGCACCCACGCGCTGCAGATGAAGACAAAAAGCACCCAAAGTCACTGCCCATCTGTCATAACTATAAGGGGAAGGGCAACCGCCCTCCTGTGTACAATACTATAAAATCCCTCCTGGCCAGAGACTCCAAAATCCTTTTACCTGTAAAAGGTTAAGAAGCTCAGGTAACCTGGCTGACACCTGACCCAAAGGACCAATAAGAGGACAAGATACTTTCAAATCTTGGTGGGGGGAAGGCTTTTGTTTGTGCTCTTTGTTTTGGTGGGAGTTCGCTCTTGGGACTAAGAGGGACCAGACATCAATCCAGGCTCTCCAAATCTTTCTGAACAAGTCTCTCGTATTTCAAGCTTGTAAGTACAGCCAGGCAAGGCGTGTTATTTTTATCTTTGTTTTCTCTACTTGTAAACGTACCTTTTGTTTACCTCTGTTTGCTGTAACTTTGAACCTAAGGCTAGAGGGGGGTCCTCTGGGCTCTTTAAGTTTGATTACCCTGTAAAGTTATTTTCCATCCTGATTTTACAGAGATGATTTTTACCTTTTTCTTTAATTAAAAGCCTTCTTTTTAAGAACCTGATTGATTTCCCCTGTTTTTTAGATCCAAGGGGGTTGAATCTTGATCCACCAGGAGTTGGTGGGAGAGAGGAGGGGGGATGGTTAATTTCTCCTTGTTTTAAGATCCAAGGGGTTTGGATCTGTATTCACCAGGGAATTGGTGAAGAGTCTCTCAAGGCTACCCAGGGAAGGGAATTAGCACATTGGGAGTGGTGGCAGCGGACCAAATCTAAGCTGGTAGTTAAGCTTAGAAGTTTTCATGCAGGCCCCCACATCTGTACCCTAAAGTTCAGAGTGGGGAAGGAGCCTTGACACCATCTGACATGGGGGAAAATTCCTTCCTGACCCTACATATGGCGATCAGTTAGACCAGGAGCATGTGAACAAGAACCAGCCAGCCAAGCACCTCAGAGCCCTGGCCCACCCTCCAATGTCCCGTCTCTAGCTGTGGCCATCCCTGATGCTTCACAGGAAGGAGATAAAAAACAAGCTCCCAGAATACCCTGAATTAGGGAGGGAAATCCCTTCCTGACCCTTTCTGGTGTCTGGCTGAAACCTGAAGCATGCGCTTGAGGAATATAAGACCTAAACCAGAAGTGAGCCTCAGAGCTGCTGAAGCCCTTCCTCCCGCATCACAAGCAAGCCTGATATACCTTTGCACTCTCAAATTTGTCTAGCTCGCTCTTAAAACCAATTAAGTTGTTTGCCCCCCAGGTAAGCTGTCCCGTCCTCAGCCATGATGTAGAGACCAGTCTACTCATGTGACACCCCAGCAGTTGTGATCTACTGTAGGTCTGTCTGAAGGTAACAAGAGGGAGTTGATGGCAGGTTATGTTCAGGGATGGATCCTTGACTCAGGAATTCACGTTCCCTCTTGATGTAACGGAGTGGTCTGCTGCCGCTGGCTTCCCGGCCATGCTGTCTGGTCTGTCAAGACAGGGGTGGATTGAGTGTGCTGTAAGGGGGCTAGTAGCGGTGAGGTGATAACTGACTTGTCTGGATGGGTTGGGTGCGGGAGGAAGAGTTATAAATCATATGGGGTCTTGCAGGTTTGCATGTGTTATGCTCATGTGCCTGAAACCTCTGAGAGGAGACTTTAAAAACCCTAACTAAATCAATGCATTTATGCACTTCCCAAATCTGACAGATACTGAATGCTACTCCCTTTGCTTCTTCATTTACCTTACGTATTTGTCTTATTCGCACCTACAGAGACAGTATCTTGAGCCTGGGCGTAAACGGTCTGTCCACACTGCCGCTGGCAGGGCCGGCTCCAGGCACCAGCCGAGCAAGCTGGTGCTTGGGGCGGCAGCTTGTAGGAGGCGGCATTCCGCCCAATCCTAGGGCGGCACGGCCGCTTTTTGTTGTTGTTGTTGTTGTTCCGCTCCGGCCGCCCTGTAGGGGGCAGCGGCATGGAGGACGGGAGCGCCCTGCAGCAAGCCCGGCAGGGCAGCCCGCGTCCTTCCCTCCCAGCCGACCGAAGCAGCGCAGAGCCCTCCCGGCAGGGGGCATGGCAGGAGGGGCCGCGAGGCAGCGCCCCGCTGAAGCCCTGGCCGCCCCACTTCTCTCTCTCCCCCCGTTCCCTCCCCCTCTGCCCCCATCCTGGCTCCGGCCGCGCCACAGGTTTTGGGGTTTTTTTTGCTTTGCTGTTCTGGCCGCCGTGGGTTTTTTGTTTTTTTTGCTTGGGGCAGCCAGAAAGCCAGAGCCGGCCCTGGCCGCTGGCAGGTGAAATTGCGGCGCCCGTAGACGTACTCAAGCTGGCTTTAATTTAACTAGCTCGAACGACCATAGCGGTGAAGCTAGGGCAACATGGACTTCAGCATGAGCTCGCCGTTCGACTCAGCACCCAGGGGCCTGGGTGGGCTCGTACAGCCTGCACCGAAGCCTGTGCTGCCACACTTTCACTGCTGCCGGAACTCACACTGCTTGGGTATGCTGACCTGCGCAGCAATCAGACACCGCCAGCTGCAGTGTAGCCATGTTGTAAGTACAATAATAGTATAAGCCAGATCGTCAGCTGGGGTAAATCAAAGTCCATTGACTTCACTAGGGCCGGGCCGGTTAACAGCAGCTGCCAGCCAGCTACGCACTGCACAACGCACTGCACAACCAGGAAGAGAAGAGGGAAGCCAGACCCGGCTGCAACTGCTGCAGGAGATAGCAAGACTCTAATAAGCCAAACTGGAATTTCTCATGTCACCAACAGGCTAGCAACTCTATCCTTGCAATTG
Organism: Terrapene triunguis; assembly: GCF_002925995.2. Lineage (NCBI taxonomy): Eukaryota > Metazoa > Chordata > Testudines > Emydidae > Terrapene > Terrapene triunguis. The sequence goes on from NW_020664587.1 coordinate 5,688,203, forward strand.
CCAGAGGATATTTAGGTCCCAATTCAAAACCCACTGAGATAGATGGACTCTGAATCGGGCCTTTATGAACACGGGGCCTGATTCAGTTTTCCGTCTCATCCAAAACATGGCAGTGACACCAACCTGGTACCCCTGAACACTGAATGACGGCCCTGATCCAGCAAAGTCCTTAAGCACAAGCCTAACGCTGAGCATGTGAGTAACCCACCAAAGTGAAGGGGACGACTTAAGGTTAGACATGATCTTAACAAATCAGAGCCTGAAGCATTGTCTGCATTGATGAAACTCCAGCTAGTGATGCAACAGAACCACCTATGACAATATTGACATGCCTCCCTGGGATGGGGTGTCTACCCCACATTGGCCTGGAAAGGGTTAATGCAGAGTGTGAAGGGGGCTAATGAACCCCGCACACCGCAGCCGAGGGGAATCAGGTGGCCATGCAATCCCCTGACTGAGTGAGGGAGCCCAGCTGAGGGGGAACGAGCCGGGCTGGGGCTATAAAGGCAGGAAAGTGGAAGCGGGGCTGGGAAAGTTTGCAATCACTCACTGGGAGAAGGCAGGGGTGTTGGGGCTGGCAAAGCCAGGGAAGGGGGCCAGGGCTCAGGGCATGGCAGTAAGATTTAGAAGGGAACAGACTTTAACTGCTGGCTAGAGGGCCCCTGAGCTGGAACCCAGAGTCCAGGGCAGGCTGGGTTCCCCTGCCCGCCACAGAGGGAGTAGCAGTACAAGGCAGTGAATGGGAAGACTGCCTGGCATTGTTGAGGGAGCTTCTGATACCCTGGAAAAGGAAAACGCGGGTAGTGACCTGGCCAGAGGCACGAAGAAGCAGCAGCTTGTGGAGCTAGAGAGGGGCCACAGACCCAGGGAACAAGGCGGAGAGATGGCATGCAACTGTGGGAAGGGGTGTTGCCCTCACAAGCTATTCCCCAGAGTAACCAGGAGGAGGTGCAATCCTAGTGATGAGCAGAGCCCCCCATTACACTCCCATGGAAGTAGAGAGCCAGGCAGCCTAATGCAACCACAGCACAAAGTCACCACCACTCATAACAGGACCATTGGGCTAGTGACCACCATGAAGAAACAGGCACTGGCATGAAGTGGCACAGACCTTGCATGTCTAGAATATCCCAGAGCAGCTGAAGTTCTGTGTATTTTTACCCCATCCTTCATGTCATTTTACACTGAGGAGGTCATTACACAAAATGAGTGGTCAAAGTACTCATCATCACAGTGCACGGTGAAGTAGAAAATGGACCTATATATATATATATATTTATATTTTCGACAGCTTTGGACATCATGAGGAATTGAGATCTTCACCGGGTGTGATGCGTTTGCAAGGTAACTTATAAGGCAACACAGTTCTGAGTTATTTCTTGGAGCTGACGGGAGCACTTTGCAAGTCTATTCAACAACGCCAGTCGTGTTAATTAGCGCCGGTGGCAGTATATCTAATGGCCTCATCAGAATTACTTGCAAAGCCCATTGTCCTTCTGGGGTAGTTATCTAGAAACTTAAACAGCGATGATAGCATCTATTCTCCAAGCACCTGGCCACGCGTGAGTAAATATAGCAGCACTAAATATCTGAGGTACTGTAAGCTGCAGGCGAAGAGATTCTGCTGGGAACAATGAAATTGGAACCATGATCCCTGGGATAGTGTTACTTAGGGACTGAGCCAAAGCCCACTGAAGTCAATGGAATAAATCCCACTGCCTTTAGTGGGCTTTTTGGGTCGGGTCTCTCTAGCACAATCCTTAGCATAGCATTATCTCTATGGGCTTCTTGTTATTTCGCCCGCTGACTAGCGGAGGCGAACTAGAACAATGCTTAGCACACGCAAGGCATTTTTCATCCCCGGATCCCACTACACTTTCCAAATGAAGGGGAGCGGGGTCATTATCCCGGTTGGAGATTGTGGCCACGGTCTGTTGCCTGCCCTTCGTGTCATTGTCCGCATCAGGGCAAGGTGGGTGTACCAGGCTAGAGTACATGTAAACGCCTACCATTCTGCTTTGCACTGGCTCCAATGCTGAAACCAAGTGCTGGGCAACAGAAAATCAAGCCCCAGGATTTAAGTGAGCTGCCCAAGATCCTACAGCCCAGTTCGGTGCTCCGTCCACTCTCTTCTTCTGTATGGAAACAGCAACATTTACAAGTTAATAGAAAGGCCTGAAACCTGTAGCCCCTGTGAGGGTCTGGGTAGGTGTACCCTTAAAACGCTGCATTGGCTGTAGCACTTAAGCAAAGACGTTCCTACGCCGACAGGAGAGCGTGTCCCATCAGCGTAGTTAATCCACCTCCCCGAGAGGCAATGCTATGTTGACCGGAGAAGCTCTCCTGCCGACATACTGCTGTCCACACAGGGGGTGTGATGGAACTTGGGCACCATTTCAAAATGCGAACTATAACGAAATTAGGAAACAAGTCAACAGAGTTTTCACATTTTTTCCTTTCTTTAAAGTGTTTTGAAAACATTCAAAATTTCAAATTTTAATCCTGATTTTAAAAAGGGAACAAAAGATTTGAATTTTTTTTTTTTTGCAAAATTCCCACTATAACCCTCCCCCCGCTTTTTTTTTTTTTTAAACCCACGCCGATAACCGTGTAACTTTGCTGGCTGATGTCAACACACTGAAGCCACATCAACACGGGGGGGAGAGGGGGGAAGGGAGGAAGGTGGGGGAAAGCATTGGATAGCCTGAGGTTTACCTTGACTTGCTAACACATGTTGACTAGGGTTTTTAGTGTTAGTGATCAGGTGCTAGCTAACACAAGGCAAGTACCCACCTTGTGAAGATGAGACCAAAGAGTCTCACCTGCTCTCATATTACACCCAGAACCCCCCCTCACCACTGGTCTCATGCTTAAGCCTGGAAGAAGAGCATGTTGCATTTACTCTGAGGGCCAGCAGACTTGGGCTTTGTCATAGGAAGTTCCAGAGCGCAGGACCTTTCCCTGGGAACACCCTACCCCAGCCTCAGACATCAGATTGAAGGACAGTCAGAAGAGCACTGCAGTTGACCTAAGCACATGGAGCTAGAGGCAGGCCTATCACATAGTAGCTAGGACCCCAGCCAGCAACATCATCTTGAATTACCCCTGGGAACAAACAGGTAACCAGTGCGATTATGGAAAATGTGGTGTAACATGCTCCAGGGGCCTCCCGGCAGGAGCTTCCTTAGCATATACATCTCAGTGCAGCTTGATTAGCCAACACCTGCCCGCATGTCCAAAGCTGGCAGTAGAAAAATCTTGTTTGTATTTGCAAACTCAGCGAAATGTCATGTGAAAGTTCTGGAGGGGTGGAGGTTGTGAATTAATAAGGTACTCCAAGATGTCAATCTGACAAAACCTCGTCAACAATCCTTCCTCCCTCCTTCACTCCAGAACAGGAGTGGTTCAAGGAGAGTCCTGTGGTTAAAATACAATCGAATATCAGGACATCGGGGTTCTTTTCCCTCCTCTGCCACAGATTTGCTCTATGACCTTGGAGAAATCACTTATCTTCTCTGTAGACCATTCCAACTTCACGGCAGATTTACGTGGATGCAGCTCCATTAGTATCAATGGAGTCACTCCTGATTTAGGCCCCAGTCCTGCAAAAATGTATCCACATGCTTAACTTTACTCCATGCAGGTGAAATCCTGGCCCCACTGAAGTCAACAGCAAAGCCCCCACTGATGTCAATGAATATTTCACCATGTGAATAGTCCCAATGATTCCAATGGAACTGCTCCGGAGCTTAAAGTTAGGTACGTACTTAGCTACCTAACTGAATAAGGGCTTTCCATGGGAGTAAGTGACATCAGAACCAGGCCCTTTTTGTTTCCATTTATCCGCTTGACATCAATAGGAGGTATATCAGGGAGGACTTTGGCCCAACATGCAGAATTCTTAGGCAGCCTGAGGAAAAGTGACCAAAAAGATCATACAGTGCGTGAGAATTTACGTCACTTTGTTCTGTGTCACTTGATGGCCAAGTCTTTTTTTTTGCCCTGCACATTTTCACTTTCAAAACAAGGAAAACTGGAAAATGGCACATGATTCTCTTGCAAGTCAGTTTTCATTCATAAATAGGCTTCCTTCCAAAGTTTCAATAGGCCCGTTTTTAAGGTATCCCTCCAAAAGATTACTCTGCTCCTTCTTGCAGCTAAACCATGCTGCATGTTGGGTTTTTTGAGTAATGTCATATACTCTGCAGCAATGGAGACCAGAAAAGGTCCTAAAGGTCCATTAATTAACTTTGCATGTAGTGTTGTTGTAACCATTGGTCCGAGGATATTAGAGAGACAAGGTGTGTGGGGGTGATAGCTTTTCTTGGACCAGCTTCTGTTGGGAAGAGAGATAAGCGTTCGAGCTCCAGACCTTGTTTCACTAATGAACTTTAAACATTTTATAGTATAGTGCCAATATTCTTGTGTCGTACAGAGATTAGGGATGGATGACTCAGTTCCGATTTAAAAAACTTTATACAAATTCTCAATTCTTTTCAGCAAGCTGAAAAAAAAAACAGGATCTTTTTTGTTTTGTTGTCTCATGATTCTCTGCTTCTTAGTAGCAGCCAGAAGTGGAAATACCAACACAACATAAGCAGAGTAGACTTCGTGGTATCCTGCCCTAACCCAAACTAACAGGAGTGGAAGAATCAGGAAGACCATGATCTTCTTGGAACCCTAGTGTGACTGAAAACTGAAGGACTAGAAAGCTTTCGAAAGACCAGTGGTTGTACTCTGGGCTCCATTGAAGTCAATGGGAATCCTGCTATTGACTTTAATGGAGCTGAGATGTCACCTGATGATCTTGCTGGCCTTTTTATAGAGAACACATCTTGGCAAAGCTGCCCTGGTCTTTTTAAAGCTTGTTTTCTAACCACGAGTGGCCAAATTCAGATCTCACTCCTCTGATTTCAAAGATTAAATGTGGCCCAGAATGTGTTGAATCACATTATAATACCTCCCATTTTAAATTCCTCACAATTCCTTCCAAAAAGGAAGCTTGACTTGTTTTTGAACCAATACATTGAGCTAATATTGGCGTTTCTGCTTCCAGCTGGACGGATGAGTTCCTAGGCCAGCCAAACACATTCTGCCATCAAGAAGAGCAAGACAGGCATGTCTTCTATAATAAGTGAGGCCAGATGGAATGGGTGTCAGGCCAAAGCTTCGCACTCAGTTAAAAATGTACCTCTTAGTGCCAAGGAGCATTGGTGCCAAATACATGGGCGGGGAGGGAGAAACACACTCACAAGCTGGAGTGAAAGTTGTCAATCTTAGTGCCTCTTGGATGAGTGATCTTACATATAATAAATAACTAACACGCCTGCTAAAGTTTGGTGGGGGTGGCACTGCACCATAGGTGGGTCCAAATATCATAAGGAAGGGTCATTGCTTTGCGCCCTCCCCGTGGTGCCAGGATCTGTTATTCCTGGCATAGAATGACATTCAGCTGCTTGGAATGTATCAGAGCAGAGCAAATGATACTGAAGATTGCCCAGGCTGCAGGCTACCTGCCAGTGGTGGAGCTGCACCTGTTTGATGCCTGAGCCCTGCAGACATCACCTGGTTAGCGAATCACTTCTGAAGCTGGGAGGAAGATGAACCTCACTGGGAAAAAATGGTAGAATTAAGAATAAAATAAAACTGGCATAAAAAACAACTCAGGTGTGCACATTTAGAAGTTCCACATAGATCTTCCTACTGGCAGCCTTCAGATGCTTTTAACATAGCGTAGCTGACAGTCGGACAGATGGTCTTTGTACAGTCAAACCCACCTGCGCTATAGGAAGGGAATGTTGCATAACAGGAACTCATTGGACGTCACCCTGTAGACTCAGCCCGGAATCACAGGTGTTTATAATCAAAGCGGATGCTAAGAAGACAAGGCATGATGGATGGGATGCAGGGACTTTCAGATGAAAGAGCCGCGATGGTCAGCGCACACCTTGTCGGGTCCAGGATTATTCTGGAATCTTCCTTTTTGTTAATACTTGCTTGCAGGGCAGATGACAAGGACTAGCAGGCTTCAGGGAAGGAGCGTGTTACAAGAAAGAAATTAGAGGAGAGGAAAAGGATGATCTTGTGGTTAGGGCACTGAACAACGGCTCGGTCTCTCTGCTCTTCAGTTCCCCCATCTGCAAAATAGGGTGTAATCATCCCTTTGGCTGTTTGGATTATAAGATCTTCAGAACAGGGACTGTCTCTTGCTGTGTGTATGGATGGTGCCTAGCACAACGGGGTCCCTGTGCTACTGTGATAGAAATAGTAATAACAAAGGCTGTGTGGATGTGGGGGTGTTGCATGGAAGAAGGGGCTCCGAGGAGAGCAGAAGCAAGACACTGAGCAAAGAAGAGGTGCAGTGCACATGTACCGAAAGGGCATTCTTGGCTCCTTATAGTCTTAAATGGTTAAAAGAAAACTTGGCTAATGCAGAGTAAAGTTTGCTTGGTGATAGCTTGTGTTCTTCCAGAGCATCAAGTTCAGCATAACTCAACGTCTAAAAACCAGGAAATACAATTAAGGTCAACGCTCACACAACCTTAACTCTGCCCTCTTTGACCGATGCCCCAATGCGCCCATAACACATGTGCTCTCCCTCTGCCTTCTGCACAACCTGACCCACCATTCCCCACAACACATACCCCTTGCCAATGTTTCCAGCTCCCCCTCCCCACCACCCTCCTATCCCCTTAAGCCATTAGTTGGCACTGTAGACACCATTAACACCATTAACAAGAAGTTGCACCTTGCATGTAGGCATATCACAGGCAGCAGCTTACTGGAAAGACACCTGCTACCTTGGTTATGTAGCTGGAGCTGCACACTGAGCCAGCCCTCTCCCCCCATTTCCACTACTCACCCCCCACTGGACCTCCTGCCCCTGCTTCAGCAACCAGGCTTCCCCTACCAGCCATGCACCAGATCCATCCCCTTCGCCCCTCCTCCGAACTGAGCCCTCCCCAAACACTCTGCCACGCCCACTCCCCCTGTCACACACTCAGACACACTCAGTGATATGTATCTTAACTCTCCATTTTCTGGATTTCACTTTCATTCCCCCCACCCCACATCTCCGCTCGCATGGAGGGGGCGGGAGAAGGGTTCAGACATCCCAAGAGGAACATGGTCCCCCGGAACACACGGTGGGCAGAGAGAGGGGCCCCGACCTCTGTAGAGAGGTAGGGATCCCCCAGATCCCCACACACACATGGAGGTGGAGAATTCAGAGCTGACAGGCCCCTCCACCCTTATACACCCACCTTCCTCTGCTACCCTTCCCATTTTCCAACCCCTCCCAGTCTCTCCCTTCCTACTTCCCCTAATTCCTGCCCGCTTCTCCTTCCCTCCCCTACCCCACATTCCCATTGATCCTCCTCTCCATCATAACCCCATCCCTCGCTGCAGATCCAAATCCCTCTTCCCCAATTACCATGTCCTCTTGCGCTTCTAATCACTCCTCCCTTCATTTGCAGGTGTCATGTATTTGCTTTTCAAAAATAGCTCCACCACCTTCCGGGTTGAGGGATAACTCAGTGGTTTGAGCATTGGCCTGCTAAACCCCAGGGTTGTGAGTTCAATCCTTGAGGGGGCCACTTAGGGAGCTGGGGCAAAAATCTGTCTGGGGCTTGGTCCTGCTTTGAGCAGGGGGTTGGACTAGATGACTGTGACGTTGTGCAGTCTACATGGTTTTATAAAAATATAATAATAAGTCAATATAATGTAACTGGGATAAATTTAGAGAAAATACGGTAATAAGTGAATATAATGCAACTGGGATATGCTCCGTGCAAAAGGTCTCTTGTAAGGTATCATTACAAAGTGCATAATCTACTGAGTATGATCATCTGATTTGTATAAATGTACCACTCTTGTATCTAAAACTAGAAATATAAAACATAACTCTGAGGGCCTATTGTAATTATGTAAAGTGTGGGCCATTAATGATGGTTTGGAATCTTGATGACTCCCATTAACAAGGACCATTGTCTGCAGACGACTGTGTTTACCTGCAAGTCTCCCTGTATATGTGTGTGCTGGCAAGTGAGTAATAAAGTCTTGCAGTGACATGTGATCATGTCACCTGAACTGGAATCCATCTTTAACCTGGTGCTTTTCCAGTGAGGGGGGGTGGAAACCCAGAGGGACAAAGGATTCCCGCCTTATGCAAAAGATATATAAAGGGGTGGAAGAGAACAGAGAGGGAGAGGAGCCATCATGGAGAAGCCCCTAGATAACACCTAAGCTGAAACAAAAGCTGTACCAGGGAAAAGAATTGTGCCCAGGCCTGGAAGATGTCCAGTCTGAGAAAAACTTACTGAAGCATCTCTGAGGGTGAGATTATCTGTATTTAGTTTGATTAGGCATAGATTTGCGCATTTTATTTTATTTTGCTTGTGACTTACTTTGTTCTGTCTGTTACTACTTTGAACCACTTAAATCCTACTGTCTGTATTTAATAAAATCACTTTTTATTTAGTAATTTACTCAGAGTATGTATTAATACCTGGGGGAGCAAACAACTGTGCATATCTCTCTATCTGTGTTATAGAGGGCGAACAATTTATGAGTTTGCCCTGCATAAGCTTTATGCAGGGTAAAACGGATTTATCTGGGTTTAGACCCCATTGGGAGTTGGGCATCTGAGTGCTAAAGACAAGCACACTCCTGTGAGCTGTTTTTAGGTAAACTTGCAGCTTTGGGACAAGTGATTCAGACCCTGAGTCTGTGTTGAAGTGGACTGGAGTGTCTAATTCAGCAAGACGGGGTGCTGGAGTCCTGAGCTGGCAGGGAAAACAGAAGCAGGGGTAGTTTTGGCACATCGGGTGGCAGCTCCCAAGGGGGTTTCTGTGATCCAACCCGTCACAATGACCTCCTGAGGTCCCTTCCAACCCTAATAGTCTATGATTCTATGAATATTTTGCTCTCCTCAGATTTCCCCAAAAGAGCCACCCCTCCTTGTAGAAACAGACGGGAGAAACACCGAGCTGGATTTGCACGTGTAGCGGCTGGGGTGGTGCCTGGATCTGAGACCATTAACAGACCCATGGAACTGCAGAGGTCCTATAACAGAGAGGTCATTTTCCAGATAGTTTAGCCTTTCTCTCTGCACATGCCCAGTGCACTCCATGGAGCGCGTGAATAGGCGTGAGCCTTGGAATGGTGCACACCTAACTTAAGAAGCCAACTCATTTTCAAATAACATTTAATTTGATTTCCCCCAAAGGGCGGGTGGCTGCCATGCATTCAGTTGGGTTAACGCTCGAGCATTTGAGACCCTTGTGGAATGATTTGAGCCGTGGTCTAATCTCTCTCTGTGAGCAAAAAAATGTTGCCAGGATGTGCCAACTTTATGAAAAGTTGTTTTTCTCCCAGGGCCTGTATCTCGGGAACCTCTTGAATAAATGCCTGTACATTTGGATCGTTGACTGTACCCCCATGAGGCAGTCCAAATTTCAAGGCATTGTGATTAACCATACAGGTTTTAGAGCACTTAGAAGAGTCAAGCTTTAAACAAAAATCTAGTCTTAACCTTAACCCTAGCAGAGCTGTTGCTCTGTTGTGAAAAGATTGCCACACATGGGTGGAAGACGTCATTGGAGTCACAACGTTTAGAGCTTTAGAAAGAAAGGGGGAGGTGTATGCATGGGTGGTCGCTCCTCTCTCTGGGTGCTCTGCTTGGCCATTGGCTAACCAGAGAAAGAGGGGAATCAATTGGCTCCTTGCTTCCTACAATCACGAATTGAAACCCTGGTCTGGGTTTTCTGAAGTCATGGTATTTTCTTGTTGAAACTAAAGCACAGCAATGATCAGTCTTTGGAAATAAGATCAGGGGGTAGCCGTGTTAGTCTGTATCCACAAAAACAACAAGGAGTCCGGTGGCACCTTAAAGACTAACAGATTTATTTGGACATAAGCTTTCGTGGGTAAAAAACCTCACTTCTTCAGATGCATGGAGTGAAAATTACAGATGCAGGCATTATATAATGACACATGAAGAGAAGGGAGTTACCTCACAAGTGGAGAACCAGTGTGGACAGGGCCAATTCAATCAGGGTGGATGTAGTCCACTCCCAATAATAGATGAGGAGGTGTCAATTCCAGGAGAGGCAAAGCTGCTTCTGTAATGAGCCAGCCACTCCCAGTCCCTATTCAAGCCCAAATTAACGGTGTTAAATTTGCAAATGGAAATAAATAAATTTGGAAATAAATTCACCACACGTACACTTTGTGTGAGTTAAACGAGCGTACATGGTTGTAGGGATGAATATCTGAGTTGATTACTGCAGGCCACTCTGCACTGCAGCCATGTCCTTCTCCAGCCTTACATCAGATTTCAGGGAAGGTTCTGTGGGTATTGAGTCTCTCATTCCCTTTCATATATATATAATTTACTACAGCTAGTTGGATAATTTTTGATGGACCCATATTCCATGGGAAAATACAGTTCTGTCAAAATCAAAATACTCCACAAAATCAGGTCTCCTTCACTGGAATTTCATTTTGGAAGAAAACCAGGAGAGAAATAAATCTACCAATGTCAAAACATCCGCTTTGACATTTTCAGAATGAAATGTTTTTCTTTTGCATTTTGAAACAATTTCCCCCAATTTTATAGCCATTACCACATCAGACATAATTTAAAAAGCAAAAAATGGAAACAAAACATTTAAATTTTGTCAATAAAGCTTTGTAATTGACTCAAAATGATTTTTTCCCCTGGAAGAATTTGCCTATGTGGACAATTTCAAAATGTTCAGATTTCATTCCCATTCAGAATGAAGCCAAATTTCAAAATCTCCAAATCCTTCAGGAACCAGAACTTCTTCTGCGCAGCTCTAATATTCACTCTCCTCTAGTCAGATAAAAAGTTATCTCAACTTATGTAAAAAATGGACATAACTATTCTGCTGAAAAGCACCCCAGGAAATCCAGCCTCGTTTGCCTGTCATTAATGTATTTTTCTCAGTACACTTTTCTACTCTATTTCATTTTTGACAGGTCTTTTTTTTTCCCCTCTCTGTTCTTTGTCAATGTATCTGACTTGCATTGGGAATGTATAATTGGGATGCATTCGCTAGAAATGTTATTTAAATAAATGCTCCTCTGGAAGCTATTTCAAGAAGACACACAGAGGAGAAAGGAAGAAGAAAGATACAGATATGTATGTATATCTCTCACCTGTCCTTTAATTTGCTGTGTACACTTAGGTACACATTATGGAGCTCTGACACACTCTAACCCTTAGGCATTACAGTTTGGAGAATTAAATATGGTTCCTATGGATAGAAGAGAAGGGAAATTGGGTGGTTAGGAATAGGACACACATTGTCCGTGTCTTAGTGTTTTAACTATATAGTTATACCTCTATTGTTAATCAGACTATTCAAGGGAATTCAGCCAGCTAAGTTCCAAGCAACATAACACAAGTGATGATTTTGTGATGTGGACTAAGAAATTCGGCAGCAATTCAGGAAAGCACTTAAGCATGTGATTAAATTTAAGCACATGCTTAAGTTTCATTGTAGTCAATGGGACTACTCATATGCTTAAAGTTATTCACATGCTTACAGATTCAATTCAACAAAGCATTAAGCTTATGCTTGCGTTCAATTGACTTTCATTGGAAGTTTTCACATATTTAAAGTTCAGCGCATGCTTCAGAGCTTTGTGGGTTAGGGCTTTAATAAAGCACATTATAATAATAATTATTAATTATTTGTGCCATGGCAACAGATAGGAACCCCAGTCAAAGTCCAGGGCACCATTTTGTTAGACACTATATTGTCACAGAAAGAGCCCCAAAGAGCTTACAACTTAAGTATAATATGTCACATAGTGCAACATTACTAGTGTCCAAACATTCCCATCTGGTTGGGAATTTTCTGATCAAATATTTTTTCATTGGAAAATGCTGATTCATTGAAACCAAAACAGTTTGCAGGAAAGGGTTTCTTTCAGCATATCTCACAATTTGAAAAAAAAAAAAATATCAGAATGATCCATCTCCCAGTTTCACATTTTCAGTTTGAAACGACTTTTCAGTTCAATATTTTAGTTCGTTTATATCTTTTAAAAGGTAAATATAAATAAATGGATAAATTTAAAAAGATAAATATTGAAATGAAACATTTCAGTTGGTCAGATCTGAATTTTTTTGCAGATGAGATCACAACATTTTTCAAAATTTTGTCTTTTTATCACAATTTGGGCCTGGGAAAATTTGTGAAATCTCAAATGCTTGTGAGATGGGAAAACCGTTTGTCTCCCAGCTTTGCTCCCCTTTGATTTCCAGGTGTGCACGCTCCCTAGAAATAACACAGCCTGGCTAGTGTCCATTAACAACACCTAAACAAACCCCGATCTCCAATAGATACTTCCTCTTTATATATTTCTTAAATCGTTAATACACTTCTGTCTTGGCTTTGCTTTTTCCCTTGTTCAGTATCTCTAAGGGCTTGTCTACACTACCGCGGTAGTTCGACGGCTGGCAATCGAACTTCCGGGTTCGATTTATCGCGTCTGGTCTGGACGCGATAATTCGAACCAGGAAGTGCTCGCCGTCGACTGCGGTACTCCACCTCAGCGAGAGGAGTACCGCGGAGTCGACGGGGGAGCCTGCCTGCCGCGTGTGGACCGCATCTGAACCGCGGTAAATTCGAACTAAGGTATGTCGACTTCAGCTATGTTATTCACGTAGCTGAAGTTGCGTACCTTAGATCGAATTGGGGTGTTAGTGTAGACCAGGCCTAAGAGATAACACACAACTGAGCATATCTGGTAATTAGCCTTGAAGGGTTACGTGTATAATTTTATTTCAAAGAGGGACTTTCACATTGGAAAAATAATTGATAAAAGAGAGAAAGGCATTTTTTCCTCCACAAAGAAATATATTGAGCCACTAAGTATGCACATATCCTTTATTATTGTTTATAATACAGCCTTCTCGTCTGCAACCCAGCTTCCCTTTTCTATGATCCAGTTGTAGTGTGTACGGGGTCTCCTATGACAGGTAGGTTATTTCAAATGTCCATTCTTTGTTTTAGGATGAAGAACCTTCCTACCATCTTTGGGGAGGCAGGAATACATCCAGGAATCACAGACCTATTACAGCTAGAGGGAGTCCAAATTTTTCTTCCCTCCCCCCCACCTGAGGGAAAATTTCACTGAAATCCATTAAAAAAATGTTGCTGAAGATGAAATCTGGCTGGGGAGTCCAAGTTATCGATAAGAATGGGACCAAGAGGCACTTGAACTACAATTCCCATGAAGCATCATGGTGACATTTCAAAATGAAACTATTTCAGTTTCATGCAATGTATTTCAGTTTGAGGCTGAAAACCAAAAATGGTTTGTTTTTTCAAGTGTTCAGGTTTCTGATGGTAAATTGTAATTTTCAAAAGAAAACAGACAATTTCATGAAAAATCTTTTCAATTAAAAACCCAGATTGCCATCAAAAATACAAAGGTTCCATGGAAATTTTTTCACTAGCCACTAATCCATCATCTTTTGCATGGACCAAAGAGCCATACTTTTGTTAAGCAAAACAGTTAATGCAAGTATAATGGAATAAATCCGTGTTGCTTAAGAAAGGCGTTTCAACTCCATAAGTAACAATCAGTTCAAATTGCCTCTCCAGTCTCAGTCTCAGTCCCAGTCTCATGCCTAGTCATGGCATCTCCTTCCCTTTCGGCCACTGCGGATTCCTGAGTGAAATAGTTGCATGATTGCAGTGCACACTAGATCTGGTTGAAATTTTTCAGCCAAGTAATTTCCTGTTCTGAAAACTGGAACTTTATCAAAACCAAAAATTTTCATGGGAAAATATAATTTTCAATGACATTTTTCAACAGGAATTTTTTGTTTCGTTTTGTTTCACATTGAAACTTTCACTTGGTTCAAGTTCTGAAAACATTTTTGAATTTTTGGATCTTTGTTTTTTCCCCCTTTTTTCTCCCCCGACTGCAATAAAAGGAATGATGTCTCCAGCCCTTCTTATTTTTCCCTACTCTGTAACTTTTCACAACTTGTTCAACTTAGAACCAAGTTACGGAGTTTCATTTTTCTTGTTGCTACTCTGTCTCTTTGTCCAAGTCACTTTCCCAAATTGGAGAAGTTTGGGAGTTGGGGGAGCACACCAACTGTTCTGTTTCTTTCGGCAGAAAGGAGAAATGGAGGTAGAGGAATTGAAATTGTGAGTTTTTCAGTCTTTGAAAACCAATAGATTCAAATAAAAAAGAAATTTTGCTTTATTTCATTTTGAAATTTTCCCAGGAAAAATTTCACACATAGAAAAAAGGAGGTTTGACTCCCTCTAGTGGTCACGCAACCAGGCACATGGCCAATTAGCCCCATTATGCTAAGGACTGCCCATAACACATAGTAAGATACAGTCCCTGCCCTGAAGAGCTTACTGGCTTTTCATTCTGGGTCAGTACAACACTAGCACAATGGAGCCCTGGTCTAAAACTGGGGTCCCTGGGCACTGGGTAAAACAAATGATAAATCAAATACTGCTACTACTACTACTACTAATAATAATATCTAAATAGAGGCAGAGAGAGAGGATGCGAATTGCCTAAAGTCAAAAAGCAGGTCAATGCTAGATCCCATACTCCAATTCAGCTCACCTAGTTCCCATTCCAGTGCCCCATCCCCTGCTTCCTGCAGCAAGGTCGCCACAACTAAGACTCCTCCAAGGGTCTCCAGTTGGGCACCCAAAAGGGTGGCCCCTGAAATGAGAAGCCCCTTTTGGAAATAGGGGCCTTTGCATGTGCAGAGGAGAATCATCCACACAGAAGAGGTAAACGAAAGGTAAAAGCTCATCAGAAAGGAAAGTGTGGAAAGAAAAGCTCCGAAGTGCAAGAGCTGAGCTGCATGGGATGACTGGGAGGACGTGTCTTTGCTCAAAGTGGGAGCAGGGACAGGGGAAAGAGCAGTTAATTAAAAATGGATATAATCTTTCAAATGAATATTAATTGATATGTAACGTGCTAGCAAGCTCTATGCAAATGTACAGGGAGGAGGGGAAAAAACCCTCCAAATGATCCTTGCAAGGTTATTGTATTAATAAGATTTCACATTTATTGCCTCTGTTATTTTGAGTTAATTACATGGGTGCCTAAATGTATCTCTTTTAAATCTCAATTAATGCCTTTTACAATCAATTCATATTTAATTAACATAACTGGCTGATTAAACGTAAAGGGAATGCTTATTTGACAAAGTGTTCACCGTTCTTCCTCTTCTATGCAGTATTTAAGCAGTATAATTGACAATCATAGGATAAAATCTGACTGCTTTATAGTTTGCCAACCCCTCCCTGTTATGAAAATTGGTATTCTAGAAGTTTCTCTCAGCCTAAAATATTTATTGCTGGACTATAGGGTCAGATATATTCAATGGGAGTTAGGTACCTAAATCCTTTTAAAAATCTGGGCCTAAGACCCCAGTTTAGGCATCCATCCCAGGCTCTATGTTGCCACATGCTTATGTGCTGTGCTAAATAAGGATGGACTTAACTACATGCTTAAGTGCTTTGCAAAATCTGGACCTAAACTGCAGATAGACCCTTGCATAGGACACCTAGCAGCAAGAAGCCCATTGGAGATAAGGGACGTTTGTACGTCATTTTTTCTCCCATCCTCACAGACAGGCAGTTCTGCTCCAGAATTGTCACTAATCAGATAGGAGGTGTGGTTAGCATGGCCTGGGGTGGGTTGGTTCAGCACATCCCTGCTGTCGGTCCTGCCAGTAGCACTTCTATGGAACTTATGAGGGAATTTACAGCTGTCTCCTCCTGATACAATCCCTGAGGTAGAATTTGGTTCAGATAAGCATCTGGATGTTTGCTTCCTTCTCTGGACTGGCAGGGCTAGCTTTTCAACTGGTGTAAATCAGAGTAGCTCCTTTTTAGTGGTGCCATACCCATTTTCACCAGCTGAGGATCTGGCCCTGTGATGTTACAAAGTCTACAAAATTAGTCTAGAACATTCAAGACAACAGAGGTTTACTTGAGGGCCTGAAGTCTGAAGTGCTGTGAAAAGTGATATAAGTGAATCCACTTTCTGCTAACTTACACTCCCTTACACTCAATTAAACTTCCTTAGAGCTACCTACGCACACGTACAGATGTGTAAGGGAGGCCACATTGGTGTAACTTATTCATAGAGGAGCAGCAAGAAGGTGTAAGCTGACATAGGAAAGGGAAATGAGTCTAGGAGCGCCTCACAGAGTCATGACTGGATCAGTGATGACTAGGGTCAGATTTAATTGATAGTTAAATTGATAGCCCCCCACCCTGAAACACTTCTACAGACCCCCTCACTACAGCTGCCCTGCACACCCAACACCCCCCACCCACAGATGCCCCCACTGCCCAGAGCCCCCCGCACAGCCCCACCACCATAACTGCCCAGTACCCCACACAGACCCCCCCACTGCCCAGGGCCCCAACACACATGGACCTCCTCCACCCCCACTACCCATTAGCCCTCACAACCCCCCCACTGCCCAGCAGCCCCCACAAAGCCCCCCAGAGACCCACTCTCCCGTGCCCTGCCCCCCCGGCCACACTTACTGGCCCTGCTGGGAGGTGACTGTGTGCTGGGCTGAGCGGCAGCACAGCCAGGGCCAGTCAGGAATCGCTCTGGCCCCTCAGGAGCAGTGCGACCAGCCAGGCTGGAGCTGGAGCAGGGCCTGCCCAGGCTGGGCTCCCTCAGGACTCACTTGCCCAGCAGGGCCCCCTGCATTGGACTGCTGAGCTCTTCCCATGGCACTGGGGGCTGCTTCGCCTTCTCTGCTGGCAGACGCACTCCAGCAGGGCTGCATGGGGCCGTCACCCCCTCAGCTGCCACCCCCCCCATGCCCGGGAGCAGCAAACTTTGTATTTTTAGGCACCCATAGGCACGTGCCTACTGTGCCTCATTGGAAATACGGCCCTGCTGATGACACTCGACTGGGTGAAATGTTGTTCTGACCTCCAAGGTGTTCTGGCTCATTTCTAAATCTGCATGAGGAAATCGCTGGGCAATATGGCTGTGAAATGCCCTGACTACTTGTGATGTATCCTGCTTTGCTAGCTGGGCCACACAGAGCAAAAAGCCTCCTACTGTTCTGAGTTAATGAATTAGTCCTTTAGTTCAAGTGGTATAAAGGCCCGTGTTTCTGAAACAGAAGCCTGTGGGTTCAATCTGGAGTAATGACTCACAGAGGGGATCCTTACAAAGAGGGGCCTCTTGCATGGATTTGAACTGCTCTGGGCCTTAGATGCTTGGGATGAGCTTCTCCTGAGGGAGGGCGGGAAGGACATGTAATACCCTGACCAGCTGTATAGTGTCCCTTTCTATGAGCTGGCCTACAGAGAGGGTTAGAGCCTAGTACTCCCGCCAGCTAGTGGAGTTACTCCTTTAGCTTAAGTGCTGTGGTGCTGACGGTCAGTTTGCGCTGGTGACCCATGATGAGCGTTGTTACTGGGCTCGTTAGTAGCTAATCTCACAGAATATACACATAAGGAAGTTCCTCTTTATTCCTTCCTAACACTCAGAAGGAGGGTCTCCCCGCCCCCTTTGTGTTTACCAATCCCCAGTTATCCCGTGTAATTAATACAAGAATAATCCGTGTTTTAAAATTCCTTGCCAGGATTAGCCAGTGGCTGGAGTGCTTAGCTCGTGTATACACAGGATCTCTCCAAGGACTTGTCTTCTAATATTTATTCTAGTGACTGTAACATTCCGATAAGAGAAGCATATGACACTGGAAAGACAGAATAAATTTACATCTACTAAACTGCAAAAAGCTACATTCAGATGGCATTAATGTTCTGAGCAAAAGTAACCCACAAAAGCAAGGAAATCCATAATAAAGGCTGTCAGGCATCTCCAGCTTTAACGCAGTCCAATGTGCCTGTGTTTTAATGGAGTCTCAGGAAGTGGTGGATAATCCTAGGTTTTCAACTTTCTGCTGTGGAGGTCCAAAGCATCTTGCCATAATTTCACAACACTCAACCTGATCACGATCGCATTCAAGTCAGTGGGAATTTTGACCACTTTGGAGTCAAGACCAGACCTAGAGTTCTGCAAATAATTCACAAGTAATTTATTCGATTCATGTTGCCCCCTTTTCTGTTTACAAATTGTCAGCAGAGTGCAATTGATGTATGCATCAATTAGAACTATCAATTAATTTCTTCTATGAAGAATTCTTGACCTACAGATCACATGGACTGCAAACAGTAGAACTGAATGTATGAAGTACATGAGTGTGTTGTTCATTTCAGAACTCATCCAATCAGGGAATAGGAACAAAACCATATGACTTGTGTGTCTAACCAACAGAGCGTGACTTGTAAATTGTGATTTTTCCGATGGAATATACAACTGAAGATTCACTTTTGGCAAAGATTTGACCATTTGAATTAAAAGTTTGCTTCGGGGAGCATTAGCACTTATAAAGCAAGAGTGCTTGAATATTTGTAGAAAGAAACATGAAAGAGTCGAAAAAAGAAAATTGCTTTAGACTTCAAATGAATAGTCATGGAAATTGTTTCCACTATTTTTTAGCTCTAATTAGAAATAGCACGTAATGATTTTTTTTCTCTTTATCTCAATTAAATTCCGGTTTATTTTTATTATTATTCGTATTACAAATTGTCAGGTGTTTTTCACTGAATTTCTGATCTGTCTGCTTCCAGTGTGGGCTAAAACCAAGAAGTGCAAAGTTTAGATTGGTTCTGTCCAGCATCTTTAGTCATACTGTACTATGGGATGAAGAACTGTGAAAGAAGATAATCCATTATTGTTAATCCCAAGTGATCAAAAACCACGAGTCAGACTCCAAAAGATGATGAGACTGTAGCAGTCACGTACATCGATGGCATCGTTATCTATAGCAAGTCCTGGAATAAACATTTAAAATATGCCCCAAGAGTCTTGCAGGCTCAGAAGTGTGGGACTTGCAACTAACCCTGCCAAGTGCCATGTAGCAAATCAAGAAGTGATGTCCCTGCGGTATACAGTGGGAAAGGGAGACCTGCACCCATTGGTAGGAAAGGTCCACGCTCTTGTGGGATGCTCCGAACCCACCATGAAGAGGCAGGCACGACGCTTCCTGAGATTGGGAGGCTATTATAGGTAGACTTTTCTGAATTTTGCCCTGATTGCAGCCCCCATGATGGACCTGGTGAAAGACGCAGCCTCCAAGAAGGTCTGGTGGTCTTGAGATTGTGCCATGGCCTCCAAGAAATTGAGAGATCAGCTGACTCAGGAGCCCGTCTTGTTTCACCCTGATTGTTGGAAACCTTTCGTCCTGCAGATGGATGCCTCTGATGTCCGCCTAAGGGCTGTGCTGTCACGAGAGGTGAAGGAAGAACAGCACCCAACACCCTTTACCTCAGCCAGAATTTGTTCCCCTAAGAAGTGGCCTACTCGGTTACAGAGAAGGAGTCCATGGTGGTAAAACAGACCATTGAAGCACTCCACTATTACTTATAGGGACAGCTATTCATCTTGCGATGAATCGTGCACCCCTTTGGTGGCCGAATGGCATGAAAAACCATAACCCGCAGATTATGCACTGATACCTCTCACTGCAGCCGTACAAGTTTGCAGTATTGCACTGAGCGGGACGTGACCACAAGAACACAGACTTCTTTTTACGGGAAGGAGGAGACCCATCCATGCAGACTAAGCCCATGGCGTCCAGCCTGAGGAGGAGGGAGTGTGATGGGGTTTACAGCCCCCACACTTGTAATATTCATGAGTTCTTATTTGAGAGACTTAGACAAAACTGAGGGAGATGATTCTTGATTAGGAGTAAGACCTAGACCATCAGTTAGACTAGGCGGAGCCAACTCCCAAGCATAGCTCTCTTAAAGAGAGAAATTCACATTTCCCCTTCCCAAATAAACAAGAACAAATGCAATGCACAACAGTAGATATACAAATAAAAAAACCCTATTCACTCACTAACAATTGTCTATTTGCCTTTGAGGTGCCCTGCACAGTCGCATGGATCTGTATGTCATCCCTTCCGTCTCTGCACTGTGGTGCTCATACCATCCATGCTCATTGGTGAAGTCCATTCTGTGGATCCCTAAATGACCCCTCCTGGTTCCATCCCTGAAGACTTGGTCTCTGCCTCCCGTGCTGTCTCACTTCTTGTCTCCATTTCCTCCCTGCATTCTGGGATTTGTTGAAGGGGTCGCCTCTTCTGTCTATTTGTCAGTCCCTCAGGAGTGACAACCTCATAGGACCTAGGGGTTTTGTGACTAAGTCCTTCCATCATATCGATGTACATGATCGTGCTGCTGCAAAATCTCAAGTTCTTGTGACTCCCTCTCATAACAAACTTTTTCTTTATCTTTGTCACTTTTCTTATACAAAGTCAAGTCACTTTTATATTTTACATCAATTTATACAAAATTTGGCATTCCTGTTTTTTAGTTTTCTGTTTAACAAAACCTCTGCTGGTGACAACCCATGCTTTGAGGGTGCGGCCCTATAATTCAGCAATGGTAAGTAAGAGTCCACATTAGATGCCTCTGTTTTTTTAAGCAGCCTTTTAATTATTTTCACACCATTTTCCATTAAACCATTAGACTGTGGCTATCTAGGACTAGATGTAACATGTTTAAACCCATATTTGTTAGCAAGTTGTCTGAACTCATATCCGTCAAATTGTGGTCCCTTATCTGACATTATCAGCCTGGTATACTTTGTCTGCAAAAACGAACTTTATGCGCATAATTACATGCTTTGCAGCAGTGTCTTCTAGCAATGCTGTTTCTGGAAAGTGTGATAAATAATCCAAAACCATCACACAGTTTTTTCCATCTTATGTGAACAAATCAATGCCCACTTTCTGCCTCGGAGCTAAAGTCTCTTGAGTAATCATCATGGACTCCTTTACTCGACTAGGTCTGTATTTCTGGCATGTTTCACAAGCTCTAATGGTTTCGTCTATGTCTGCATTCATTTAAGGCAAGTATAAAACATCTCTAGTCCTTTTACATTTTTCTGTTACCAAGTGTCCTTCATGTGTCCTATTTAGCATATCTTTCTGTTATGCTTTTGGAACAATTAGTTTTGTGCCCTTGAACAGAATCCCATCCAATACAGAACGTTCTCCTTTAACCTGATAATACGGTCTGGGTATATCGTGCCCAGGCCACCATGTGCATGTAGCTTGGATGACTCTTGGCAATGTCTCATCCTCTGCTGTGGCTTCAGCAGTTACAGTCCACATTTTGTCTGAGACTGGACATGGTTTTCTTATGAGGTTCGGCATGCACAATATCCAAATCTGGATTTAATTCCTTTACAGTTCTTTCAAAGGCTCTGGAAAGTGTGTCTGCCACCACTAGGTCTTTTCCAGGCCTGCATACCATTAGTAAATCTTATTTCTGTAACTGAACCAATAATCTCTGTAGTGTCTAGGGGAGTGTCTCCTAACCTGTTTTTTTGCAGTAGCCACTAGTAACTTGTGGTCTGTTTCTGCTATTACCGGTCTCCCAAAACATGAAATTTCTTACATCCATGAACCAGGGCTAAGGCCTCCTTTTCTATTTGAGAATACTGCAGCTCTGTTTTGGTTAGTGCCACAGGTCTCCAGCATGAGTGCTGCTCCAATGCCTTCCTTGGAGGCAGCTGTAGACGATGTCATCTGGAAAGTATTGTCATAATATCTGAGGACTGGAGCCTCCTTTATGAACTTTTTCAGGTTTTCCAACTCTTTATTATGATTGGGATTCCCATGTCCATTTGGCATTTTTACACAGAAGTGCTCTCAGGTTGCTGGTTTTATCAGCCATGTTGGGTACAAACTTGCCTACAGAATTTACCCTTCCCAGAAATTTTTGTACCCCATCTTTGTCTGTTGGGGCCGGCCTGTTGGTAGTCACCTGCACCCCGCTGAAGTCTACCTGTACCTCTTGTTCTGTCAACTTTCCCCCAAATATATTATTTCTCAGACCCTAAATTTACATTTTTGCGAGCCCTTTCTAGCAAACTTTGGAGCCTCCTGTCATCTTCCTCGAGTATACGACCCCATATTACATCATCCGTATATACTTTGGTACATTCAATACCATTAAAGAGCTGTCATTTGGAACACTTCAGGTACAGAACTTAGTTAGTCTGCAAAAGCAGTATCTCCCAAAGGGTATGTTAAAAGTACAAATGTGTACTACTTTTTTCTGCGGGAACCTGTCAAAATCCAGCTGATGCATCTAGTGTGGAGAAATATTTGCATCCGCTGTTTCTCCAAAGATTTCTTGCCTTGTAAGTATAGGAAAATGTTCCCTTTTTACATACTTATTATGTTGCCTGAGATCTAGACATAGACGAAGGGCTCCTTTCCACATTGTCTTTTAGCTTTACTTCCAGCTCGCATACATCAACAGTTGGAATCAGCTTCCCAGTGTAAGCTCTGAGTTTTAGCTGTTTTCTTTGGTTTTCTTTTAATGCGCCTTTTTTTTCTTCTTTAAACCCTGTATAATAGCTTTTGGCACCGTTTACATGAGTACCAGTGTCCAACTTAAAAGTGACAAAGGTTCCATGTGTTGCAAAAATAATAGTCCAGTCACTTGGGGCTGCAGTTTCATGTGTGGTCCCTATGAAGAAGTCTTCACTGGTGCTTGTGCTTTGCTCTTCTTGGTACATTGTGTGCACACTTTGGTTCTCTTTGAGCACATTTTAGCCCTGCTTGCAAACCCTTGCACAGTGGTCACGCTTTTTGCAGTTGTTGCAGCCTTTCCCAAAAGCAGGATGTTGCTGTAGCCCATGTCTGCCACTAAATTTTTTAAATTAATGGCGATATCCTATCTCATAGAACTGGAAGGGACCTTGAAAGGTCATCAAGCCCAGCCCCCTGCCTTCACTAGCAGGACCAAGTACTGATTTTGCCCCAGATCCCTAAGTGGCCCCCTCAAGGATTGAACTCACAACCCTGGGTTTAGCAGGCCAATGCTCAAACCACTGAGCTATCCCTCCCCCCAGTATACAGCTCTTTGTGCTGTCTTCTGAAGGCCCGTTCTGATTGTTTTTCATTTTCCGATTTCTCTTTTGCCTTCTCAAATCTGTTTTGCCTCTCCACTTTTCTGTAGCGTAGGTGAGTTGTAATCCTGTCTACTGCTTCCGTGTATTGTTTTCCCTCCAGAAGCTTTCATGGGTATGTCTACACTGCAGTAAAACAGTGGTGCCTGGTCTGGGTCAGCTGACTCACAGGGCTCAGGCTGTGAGCTATCAAACTGCAGTGCAGACGTTCAGGAGGCAGCTGGACCGAGGGCTCTGAGACCCCACACTGGGGGAAAGCAGGGCCGGCACAACCCATTAGGCGACCTAGGCAGTCGCCTAGGGCACTAACATTTGGGGGACGGCGACTGTGGCGGCCGGATCTTTGTCCGCCCCGGTCATCGGCAGTATTTCGGGGGCAGGATCTTCCGCCGCCTCTGTCGGGGGCGGGATCTTCCGCCACCTAGGGGCGGCAAAAAAGCTGGCGGCGCTCCTGGGGGAAGGCCCCAGAGCCTGAACTCCAGCCCGAGCCCAAACGTCTACACCACAATTTTGTAGCCCCGCTAGCCTAAGTCAGCTGACCTGGGCCAGCCATGACTGTGCGGCAAATCTTTTATCGCAGTGTAGACACCCTCCAGCTGGCCTGAGTAACTGAGTTGCCAGGCAAATTCTGATTCAAGTCTGGATCTTCCAGCAGTCTCTTTCTGAGCTTTATGTCTCTGATCCCCATAACAATCTGTTCTAATTAGGGAATCTGTGAGCTCTCCATAATTACACGATTGGCTCAGCAGGCTGAGATCAGTCACAAATTCTTCAGAAGTTTCTCCCTCTTTTTGAGCTCTCAGATGAAAGTTGTATCTTTCAAAAGTCTCATTCTTTCTGGGAGTGCAGTACGCCTCACATTTTTGCAGCACTGTCTCATAACTGACCTGCTCTTCCTGGATTAACTGTAGGCTATTTGTGATGGGGCGTTTGCCCCACACTGGTGGAGAAAGGGTTAAAAGCAGCCCTGGGGAGGCTGCTCAGTAGCCAGCCAATCAGTGAGGGGCTCCAAGGAGCAGCCAATCAGGGCAAAGCCGGCCCATATATAAAGAGAGCTGCCGGGCAGGAGTCAGTTCCCTCTCGGGAGCCCAGAGAGGAAGGACTGGGTCCCTGAAGCGCTGAGGGAGCCGCCAGCACCCTGGACAGAGCGGTGTGGGGCTGGGTCAGGGGAGCAAGAGGGAGCTCCAGCCTGACTAGCTGAAAGACTGAAGCCCGGATACTGGGGCAGAGAAGATGTTAGGGCTACGGGGAAGTGGCCCAGGGAAATGGATAGTGGGGGTTGAAGGAGACGCAGCATGTGGCTGCTGCCTAGAGGGTCCCTGGATTGGGACCTGGAGTAGTGGGTGGGCCTGGGACTCCCTCACCCCCATGTGCCACTGAGGGGAGTGGCCAGTGAACCGCTGCAGTTTGCCACTGAGGCAAGTGGCTAGAACCTTGGGCTGCCGGAAAGGGGTCGTGAATGGTATGGGGTATGGCCGGAGGGCTGCGTCCTGAAGAGGACGCTGCGATCCTTGGGGTGATGCAGGTCCAGAGCAGAAGTGGTGACAGGTGAGACACCACCAGAGGAGGGTGCCCTGTGAAAAGACTGAGCTAATTCCCAGAATGACCAGCAGGAGGTGCCAGGGCGGTGAGTTGGAACCGTTACACTATTATATACATCTAGTGCTTCTGGCCCAGCTATATTAAGGAAAACAACTACCTTTTGTTTATCTGACTTCTCAGTGCCTCTGCTTGCCGCCATGCAGAGACTAAGTTGTTGCCTGAAACTCCAGTGAAGAGTTTGAGCTTTGCTGAGGCTCTGAACTGCTCCATTTCCCATCTTTGTCCTCTTCAGCCCACTTCTGGGACTTTGCAATATGTGTGAGCTCTTATGAAGGAGACTTAGATAAATCTGAGGGAGATGGTCCTTTATCAGAAGTAAGACATAGACCATCTGCCAAGTCTGCCCGCTCACTGCTAGAGTTGTCTCTCCTCCTCCTTGTGCTCAGGCAGACTAGGTGGAGCCGACACCCACGCGTGGCTGTCTTACAGTTAAAGAAGGGATGGAACAGCATTTGGCCAAGAAGGCCCTGCCCCCTCCTGCTCCAAAGAGAGGACTTGCTTCAAAGGGAGCTCTGGCAGTTAAGCAGGGGGAAGAATGAAGGAGAAACCGGCTGCAAGCAAACAGAGCAATGTACAAGGGAAGGGCCAGGATTGTGACTAGGACTCAGACAAGAAGCCGGGGTCTGGCTTCCTTTGTTCTCCCCCCTTCTCCCTGACCTGGGGGAACAGCTGGACTCTGAGAGTGAGCTGGGAAGACACCCTCCCCCCCCCACACACACACACCGCTAAGGCTTTGAATTGCTGATACTTGTGCAAGCAGAAGGCTGGCGCTATTTCTCTCTCTCCCCCACCCCCCCGCCCAATGGAAGGGAAAACAAGGAAAGTAGGAAGTGCCCCAGGAGAGGCTGATCTGGAGTAGCAGCCAGAAGGGACAAACTGTGACTTGGTCATTGAGCCCCCTGGACGAGCCACCCAGAGACTTGGAGAGACTCTTTGGCCACATCCTGACCACTAGACCTGCTGGCCCCTGAGCACAGCCTGCTACAGGGTTATTTTTATTGGCTTTCTGGGTTTTGAGCCTATGGGAGGGTCAAATTTTCAAGCTTTTCTCCACCACCAAAAAAAAAAAAATCTAGAGGCCTGCCTTTTGCTTTTTTTTCTTTTTAATAAAGATTCTCACATAATCACATGACTCCAAGAGCTGGGTCTTTAAGAAAAAACACCAAATATTAAAATACTAATGTTAAAATTGCAATAGTTGACCCCCACCGAGAATCAGTCTTTTTAAAAATACCTGATTCCTGAGCAAAAGAGACATGAAGAGAAATTCTGGTAGCACTGAAGTCCATGGAAATACCCCCACTGACATCAGTGGGGCCAGGATTTCACCCCATCAAATGTATCTTCCCCCACTTCAAATTTTACATTAACACTGACACAACAGAAAGTGGATGGGAAAGTTCCTCTTAAGGAAGTGGCAGAAACATCACAGACAAGAAAATAGTACCAGACATCTTTGTTATCTCAAGGAAATTAAAGGTTGGGTTGGAGAGACTATAATTGAGGAATTAATTTTTTCTTTGTCTAGTGAATTTAGCTGAAGGAGAGCTAACATTTTAATACCCTTTCGAGGGAAGTCATTTATATAAGAGAGAGAAAGAACAAAAGAAAACTGCTTGGAGCAGAAATAGGAGTAAAGGGAGGAATTCTGCATTAAGGGTTGGGTTTAAAACTGAGGCTTCTAAATGATCTCACCATCCTTAGTGGCTTCTGGTGCAGCACTGATCTGAAAGTTTGTGGAGAGACAGGGAAGTTACAGTAATCCTATTTGAGGCCTGGAAGCAATGAACTACCCAGCAGGGTCTAATGAAAGCGCTTTCAATTACTGCCCGATGCTATGTTTTTTCTCGGAGACATTAAGATTTTCCTTAAGGAAAAACAATGAAAAGTACACTTTTTTTTTTAAGGTGGAGATTTCTGCAGTAGCTTGGGAGAAACTGTCTCTTCTGCAGGGGGGAAAAAAGAGCAACGCAGAAACACCAAAACTAGGGCTGGTCCAAAATTTGCTGTCAAAACTGTTTTTTCTGTGGGAAATTTGGTTTACCACTGAATGAATTTTTTTTTGCAAAAGATGTTTGCTTTCTGCAAAGAATTTCAATTTGAAGTAAAAAAACGGTTGCCTAAAACCCGAAATACTTTGGGCTTTGGCAAAAATTTGATGGAAGTTTAATTTTTCCACTGAAAAATCAACACTTTTGGTGGAAAAATGAAACAAAAATTTTTTTTTTCATTTACATCAAAATTTTCCACATGGATTTTTTTTTCTAACAAGTCTTTAAAACCAGTTTCCGCTGGTTCATAGAAGAAGCTAAGAGTTCAATGGGCAAGTTTAGCAGAAGAGTTTTAATGGCAACTTCTAAAAAATAGAGATCATTTCAGATCAAAACACTCTCAAACTTCAAGTAAGTTTGCTTTGGGATCAGAACTTAGAAGTATGGGACCATCTCAAGTCAAAATACAGTATGATCGACTCCTCCTATTCAGATCCTTTTCCATCACTGGCATATCTCAGCACCTTACACCACCTCTGCTATTGGAGTATTATTCCCATTTTACAGAACTGAGATCTGGTGATTTGCCAAAGGTCACAAAGGAGAACTGTGAATCAAACCCACATTCCTTGAGCCCAACCCAATTTCTGAACCACAGAACACCCCTCTGACAGAATTATAGTGTTAACTTGGTTATTGTAAGAGGCAGAGGGCAGAATTCAGCCAGCAGATGCAAATCACCAAGGCCTCAATAGTGAGACAAGTTGGGTGAGGTAATTTCTTTTATTGGACCAACTTCTGTTGGGAGGAGAGAGACAAGTTTTCTAGTTTACACCGTCCTGAGACAGAGCTCTGTGCAACTCAAAAGCTTGCCTTTCTCACCAACAGAAGTTGGTCCAATAAAAGATATTCCCTCACCTACCTTGTCTTTCTAATATCCCGGGAACAACATGGCTCAAGAACACTGCCTACAAGAGCTCAATAGACTGGTTGCTTGGTAACCTGCTGTTAAGGCTCCTTTCCCTACCCATTCTAGTCTGATTGGCACAGGAAATACCAGCCATGCATATAGCCATACAGTGTATCATGTATGCAGTATCTGCGGACCCATAGGCTGAGTGAACTACAGTCAATGTCAGCCTGTTTCGGGTGGAGCTAAGAATAGGGTTTGCTTCTATAATAATAATGAATACCTACCTCTTATTAAGCCCTTTTCATCCATAGCTCTCAAAGCACTTTACAAAGAAGGTCACTGTCATTCTCTCCTTTTTTTTTAACAGATGGGGAAACAGGCATGAAGGGATGAAGTGATGTGCTGCCCATGGTCCCCAGGAGCAGAGCTGGGAATAGAATACAGGTCTGCTGAAGCCAAGTTCAGTGCTCTATTCACTAGGCCTCGCTACCTCCCATATGGCTGCTGCTATAGGAAATCAAGTAAGCAACTTATTGTAAAAGCTAATTGTTGATCTACCCTTGGCTTACAAAACCACTAAAGCAATGTGCAGGGAATGGGAATCTATGGTGCATGTAGGGAACAACGCTCCATCTCATCTGGCATCCCACCTTCGACAATGGAAATCAGAGTGGGCACGTTTCGCATCAGTACAAAACCGCAGCTCCCTTTTTCTAACCCCTCTCCTTTGTGTTTCCCACTTTTCCTTCACCCTCTTTGGAGCCTTCTCCTAACATCCAGCCAAACGCAGAGGCATCTAAAACAAAGAGGAAAAATCCTTTTTCTTCCATTTTCCAGGGGGGACTTGCAGGAGGGGGAACAAGCCTACGAGATAAACATACCGCCCGATAATAGCTGAAACCACTTTCACAGACCCTGGCTGTATACTCTGTGCTGTGATATTTTTTTACTCCAGCTTTGTTATGCTTGTGGGACTCGTGAAAGGAGAAATTCATACTGCAGCATTCCTGCTCTTTATGCCTACGGATTGACAAATCTGAGAGGCATAATGGAAACACCGACCATTGTGGCCACTCTTGAAATAAAAGCTCTCAAAGGCAACTCCGGAGGTTTTTTTAAGCAGCTTTTTAGTTTTCCCTTCCTCCCTACCACTAACTCAGTTCCTGACAATATAATCCAGTGAGAACCCAGAAACTATTGGCAAGGTGGCATATAATTAACTAGCAGAGTTTATGTGGCTGGAACAAAAGAGCTAATTATGTAGCAATCGGTTATTTGAAGAGAAACACCATTTCCCGCCCTTAATGGTTATGCAAACAGCAGCACTGTGGAGTGACAATGCAACGGGAACAAAAATAGAGAGAAGCACAGTATATAAAACGTTACGGGTGCACGGAAAGCCATGCATCATGAAGGAGAGCATTATGATAAACAGAACACGCTGAATCCTGCTGCTTAATCTGGGGAAATGGCGCCTTCCTAAAAGCTCTGGAATTAAGTGTTTCATTTTGGTCTGCCTCTCTTCTCTCTGCACTGAGTGGCGCCATGATGTTCATTAATTACCCAGGGTGTGTTTGTCAAAGTCACTGAAGCAAGTCGACAGCAACACTGGAAGGGGTAAAAAAAAAACCTTAAAGCACGGGATTTTCAAAGGATTCAAATCCTTTCTCATAAGAACAGCCATACTGGATCAGACCAATGGTCCATCTAGCCCAATATCTTGTCTTCCAAGCCAGATGCTTGAGAGGGAGTCAACAGAACTGGGCAATTTATTATGTGATCCATCCCCCGTTGTCCAGTCCAAACTTCTGGCAGTCAGAGGTCTAGGAACACCCACAGCATGGGGCTGCGTCCTGACCACTTTGACTAATAACCATTGATGACCTATCCTCCATGAATTTATCTAATTCTTTTTTTAACCCAGTTATACTTTTGGCCTTCACAACATCCCCTGGCAATGAGTTCCACAGGTTGACTGTGCACTGTGTAAAGTACTTCCTTGTGTTTGTTTTAAACCTGCTGCCTGTTAATTTCATTGGGTGACCCCTGGTTCCTGTGTTATGTGAAGGGGTAAATAACAACTCTCCTGACCCTCTGGCAGAGCGAGGGGATTTAAACCTGGGTCTCACACATCCCAAGTAAGAGGTCTAACCACGGGTAAAAGTAATATGGTGGATACTTTCTCCTTCCCCTCCCTGCATTTTGAATGGAACCTGATCTGGTAGGTGGCCTCTGAACATGCCTATCAGATCTGGCCCTGCATGCGACTTAGATGGCCAAACACCTATATCCTCTGGTTTGTGAATCGCTCTGGGGCTTAGACGGGAGATAGGCATCCAGACGCCCAGAGGGAGGCAGTGGTGTACATGCCTGGAGGCAGAAGCATAGGTGTTAAGGGAGCTTTTACTTTGAAAATGTAGGCGCTGACCGAGGTTAGGCACCTACAGGGTTGGCAGAAGTTTTGTGGATTGTAATGGAACCTAAATTGGGACTTAGGCACCTAAGTACCTTGGTGGAATTAGGCTTTCCTGTCAGGCTACAGGGAGTTATTACCCTTCATGGTGAGCCCTGGAAGATCCAGTTAGACTTATCCCTGACAACAGCTTTGAACGCGTGGAATGGCAAACCTAGGGCCAACAATGGAAGGTCTGAAATAAGCAGCCATATGTGGCATGAGATGAGGAGAGCATCAGGAGTAGAGCTGGTCAGGAATTGTTTTGTTGGGGTTTCTCAGGTCCAGAATGGAATTTCTGGTCAAAGAGAGAGAGAGAGACCCAAGTTCAAGTCCTAAGCTGCCTGATCTCCAAGTGAGATTGAACGCAGCAGAGCAGAACTAGTTTTCATTCTGATGCAGAACGAAAACAAATGTCAAAACCTCAATATTTTTCACAAAGCAGAATTCTTGTTTCCTGGCATTTTTATTGGATGACAATTTGGGGCAGGGATCCTGAGTGAATAACTCAGACTTGTTAGTTAGGTGTCACAGGGGTACTGGTTGTTTAAGGAGCCTTTGTACTGGGGCTGAAATTGGGACTAGGCTGTGCTGGGCCTGTAGTCTCCCTTAAAGCACACCCTGTTACTACACGGTGAATAAGAGGTGAAGATTAGCTGGAACCAGGTAATATGTTGTTGTTTACAAACATCCCGTGCTGGACAGATGTTGTGCCAGGTCATTTGCATGATCTGAGGCTAGGCATTTGTGGGTCCCTGTAACCAGGGTATGGTTGGGCACCCCTGTGGTTAAAGGCTGATGCCAAGGGAAATGAAGGCTGATGCTGAGAACCCATGGGTTGAAGCTGGCACACAGAGAGAGCTGCCGGCACTGTACCGGGGAATAGGTCAGTTGGCATTGGCACCCAGAGGCAGACAGTGGCACTGCACCAAGGTCTATGCAGGTTGCAGCTGAGCAGATGCTGGTACAGCACTGAAGATTATGTATTGTGATGTGCACACGCTGGCATCGGGCAGTATTCAGGATGTAGCTGGGCACCCCTAGTTAAATGCTTAGATCAGGGCAGGCTGTAGCTGGCACTCTGCCTTGGTGAGATGCTGGCACAAGGTAACATAGTCTGTAGTGGGGTGTCTGCGCTTTATGATTTTTTACCTCCTCCAGTGACGCTGTTTACTTGGACCAATGACTTTCTGTTTTCCAGAGTGGAACATGATGAAACTGCCTCCCCCATTCCAGGTGAGTGCTCCAACAGGGGGCTGAAAGCCATAAGGTGGGCACCTCCACCGCCACCTCTGACTGTTTTGTTTGGGGCAAGGCAGACACCTAACTCTTTCCTTCAAGAAGCAGCTTAGGCATCTACACTGCCTGACTTCCCATTTGTGCATCATTAGCAGAGACAGATTTGTTTCAGAGTAGCAGCTGTGTTAGTCTGTATCAGCAAAAACAACGAGGAGTCCTTGTGGCACCTTAGAGACTAACATTTATTTGGGCATAAGCTTTCATGGGCTAAAACCTACTTCATCAGATGCATGGAGTGGAAAATGCAGTAGGAAGATATATATACACAGTACATGAAAAGATGGGAGTTGCCTTACCAAGTGGGGGGTCAGTTCTAATGAGACAATTCAATTAAAGGCTGTTATCAACAGGAGGCAGAATCACTTTTGTAGTGGTAATCAGGGTGGCCCATTTCAAACAGTGGACAAGAAGATGTGAGTAACAGTAGGAGGAAATTAGTATGGGGGAATTGGTTTTTAGTTTTTGCAGTGACCCATCCACTCCCAGTCTTTATTCAGGCCTAATTTGATGGTGTCCAGTTTGCAAATCAATTCCAGTTCTGCAGTTTCTCGTTGGAGTCGCCCTGCCGCCTAAACTTAGGCCCCTATCTCCGTGAGAGGGATGGGGGTTAACACACCCACCTCTCATCAGCATCTCCTATTGGCTAGCTTAGGCAGCTCACTGCCTCGCAGCTGGCTTTTGTGGATCACATTCAAAGGTGTCTTCTCTCTCTCCCCATTCATTGGGGAAAGGCTGAGTACCTTTGTGGATTGCACTGTTGTTCCTATGATTTTCTCCATGCCTAAAAGTTAGGTGGCATGATGCTCAGCACTGCAACAGCTATGTCCCGTTGTGGATCCCCCCCCGAAGTGGCAATGCTCAGAACAAACTGGCCCTTGTCATGCCATAAATCTTGAGATTTATTGGCTTTTACTTACACGCCAGCTTTCTGGAAATAGAGGGTGCTGGTATAGATCACTGGAGCGATTTGCTGCACAGCTCCGAAATCAATGAATAAGGAGTAGGTGAGGGGATTGGATAGCCTGGGGGATGGGTAATGGCCGTGAATGGAGCTTTTCCTCTGTAATTCATGAGTTCACATTCCTTTTAGCAATGGGATGGGCAACCTGGGAATATTTCCTGGAAGCTGGGAGAATGCTCCTGTCATGGTTTAGATTCCTCTTGGAATCAAAGCAAGTGTCGGATTCTGAAGCCTTGTAAGTACTGGCGTGTGTGTGCTCACTCAATGTTTTCATAGACGGATAGATTCCCAAAGCCAGAAGGGACCGTTATGATCATCTAGCCTGACCTCCTGCAGCACACAGGCCAAAGAACCTCACCCAATAATTTCTACACCAGCCTGTTACTACTCTTTGAGCTACAACAGCTCTTTTAGCAATACATCCAGTCTTGACTTAAAGACTTCCAAGTCATGGAAAATCCACCATATACCCAGGTAACCTGTTCCAGTGGTTAATTGCCCTCACAGCATGCCTCATTTCTACCATTTCTTTCCTGCTGCTCTGTGCAGACTGTTGGAATCTCAGCAGATGTGTGGAGTACATACCAGAAACACCCATCCCATGTGTAGAAGGTGCTAAAGACAAGCAAAGTGTTATTCAGCAAATGAATTGCACATTTTTTTAAAAAAAGTAAATCCTGGTAACATACATTTACTGCCCACTGCCCTGGTAGGGACCCCGTGTGCTACAGAGAACGCAGTGAGGGATGGAACCAGAACAGTGGTTCAGAAGGTTAAAATAATGTGGAGTTAATAAACCAAGTGTTCAGCTGGAGCTAGTGATACACACCAGGTGAGGATCTGTCCTAGTGTCCTTGCCAGGCTTGGCAATTTCTGTGAGCACCTTTCCTCGGATAAGAATGTAGAGCCACATTCTGCTCCATAGAACCATCCTTCAGAAGATCCATTGGGTTCTGTACCTTTCATTTCTCACCCAGGCAAGTTACATATGTAACATCACTACCTCTTATTTAAATCTCTCTCTCAGCTTGTTCAGTGATATGACCAAACCAGGGCAAACTGGAATCATCAGCCTTGTGGTGAAGATTGACTAGAAGACCATTTTTCTACATCAGTTCATCTAAATATTTGCCTAATTTTGAGGTAACCTGTTCCAGTGGTTAATTGGCCTCTTAGCGTGCCTCGTTTCTACCGTTTCTTTCCTGCTGCTCTGTGCAGACGGTTGGAATAGAGGCTGCCTATAATTTCAATGCCTCACAAGCTAGCTTGTGAAAGCACGACCGTAACTGGAGCTGGAGTCAATTTATGCAGATTTCCTCTTACCCAGGCTGGTGCGAGAATGGCTTGTTGATCATAGATAGCTTCTGTAAAAGGAACACTGTCTCTGGGGACATTTTGGGGAGATCACCACGCTGATGGTGTTAAAACCACAGCAGTGTGAAGGCGTCGGCTTTCTCTGTGCCTTCAGCTGCCTACTCTGAACTGTCTCAGGGCTGGTCTACACCAGGGTTTTATATCAGTATAGCGACCTTTCTGCAGGAATCCACCTCCTGAGAGACGTAGCTCTCCCAACCTAGCCCCTGATGTAGACAGCGCTAGGTTGATGGAAGAATTCATCTGTTGATCTAGCTACTGCCTCTCGAGGAGGTGGATTACCCATGCTAATGGGAGAACCCTTCCCATCAGCACAGGTAGTGTCTACACTGAAGCGCTGCAGTGGCACAGCGGTGCCATTATAGCATTTGAAGTGTAGAAAATCCCTCAGTAACTTCCTGCACCCTGTTGTCTGCTCCACTTTCACCCAGCAGCCTTGTGCCCCTGTGTGTTCTGGACTTTCCCAACATCCTTCTGCACCTGGGTACAAATTTTCAAAAGAACGTCTATTTAGTCAGCTAAATAAAGGCCAGATTTTGAAATATGCAGAGCACCCAGCACTTCCCACTGGGACAGTGATGGTGCAAAGTGCTAATGTTCTGATTTCATGTCTCCGTTACCCAGGATCACTTACTGAAAAGGATATCCCTGTGTGGACCAGAGTGACTCTGGAATGGTACCAGGGTCTCTGGGAGCAGAACTGGACCAAGGAATTGTGTGCACCTTTGTGCTAGTTCCACTGTTGCCTCAGCGAATGAAGTAGCAGCAGGGATTTAGAAGTGAGCCTCAGCGTTCTGTCAAATCAAGTCTCTCTCTAAATCTGAATTGGATTGACTGATTAATGAGCGGTTGCCACCAGCCTAGGCACGCATTGCCAGCCCCAGCCTATCTGGTAACAGCCGGGCTCTAATCAGTGTGGAAGGAAATATTTATACAGATGCTGCAGAGCTGAATCACCGCGTTTCACGCAACTGCAGTGTGGAACAAGCAGTGGAGTAATTGGCAGCGCAGTATGTATTACTGCTCACTCACAGCCGCCTCCTGTAGGCCTGGCAACCTGTTTCCAATGCGAGATGTTTTGCATAGCGTGAATATCCCTCTTAGCTACTTGGGACTTCATGCAGGAACTGACAGGCCAAAGACCTAAGTCTCTACTGGTGTAACACCACTTTTAACTCCATCAGGCCAGACCCTCAGCTGGTGTAAATCAGTGTAATTCCATTTAAGTCGCTGGAGCTACTCTGAGGTACATCAGCTGAGGATCTGGGCCATTGGTTTCAGCGGAGTTTGATTGATGTCAATGTAGATGAGGGGAAGTAGAACCCCTAGGGTGTTAAAACTCAAGGACGTTGGTTTGTTTTTTCAACACAAATGCAAGGCTGTTACTGCAATGCATATCCCAGTAACACCTGGAGGTCCCAACCAAGATCAGGACTGGGGTGCTAGTTGTTGTACAAACAGAACGTAAGAGACGTGTCTGCCCCAAAGAGCTTCCTGTCTAAACAGAAAAGACAGACAAAGGGAAACAGAAGCACAGCCTCACACAGCAAGTCAGTAGCAGAGCGGAGAGAAGAGACCAGGTCTCCTGAGTCTCAAACCTGGACCCATGGTGTTCAGTGGGAGTTGCTCTGCACGGAAAAGTTTTAAGGCTTCTAGAATGTATCCGGTTATTTTCCAGTGGACAGAAAGGACTTCAGTGTGATACCAGAGCGGCAATTTGAATACCTGCCATATTGACATGAACCATCGTAGCCACTGTAGACTGGGTGCTTTTTCAGCAGCTGAATTTTAGGAAAAGCTAATTAGCCATTCACTGCTAAACAACTGTGCACACTTATCAACTTAAAACCATACACCACCGGATTAACAATTAAACCCCATTGATTTTATACTTCCCAATGCAATGGCGCGAGAAAAATTTCCTTCTCCTCATGTACTTCAGCCTTCTTTCCAAGCCAGCCTTTAAACCGCAAATCTAAGCAACTCAGAAATCACATTCCCTTACAAAAACAGCTCAGCGCTGTTCTGGCTGGGGCTGTGTGTGGCGCATTAGTGTTCACAGCACTTCCTATGTTGATATGCAAAGAAGCTGGTTGTGTTGGAAGTAAACATATGCTTCATTTAGGGAAATAACCAAGTGCTTTTACATTTAATTCCTGACCAAGTTTATGTAAAATTAATTGCATCACATGTTCCGTGCATCTTTTAATTGCAAAACCAATTAACTTTAAAATGTTCTGCTTTGTAGTTCCCCTAATGGATGGCATAGTTTTAGTTAGCTTTACAAAATCCGTCTTTTGTTAAAACTGGGCAGGCAGCCACGCTCGGTTATCTTCTGGAAGTGAGATCCCTTCAGCCAAGCTAGTTTCAAGCAGTCTCTGCACTGGAGTTATTTTAGAGGAGAGTTTTCAGCTGAGCATCCTTAAAGAGGCGATACAGACCTTAAAGGGGAAACATTAGGTTCAAGGCTCAATTCTCAAGTACAGCATTCGGGCACTTGGAGAAGTTCTAGAGTAGGTGGGTCAAGGTGGGTTTAAGCTACCTTCATGCTCCCCATAGTCTGAGGCTGTTCAGGGCTCAAACTGGCCCCCACAAAAGGCTGCACTAATGTATGTTGTTAAATTAATTAATAATAATATTATGTATTTATTTTATTATGATAGAGCAGGGGTCGGCAACCTCTGGCATGCGGCTCGCCAGGGTAAGAACCCTGGCAGGCAGGGCCAGTTTGTTTGTGTGGGAAGCGGTGGCCAGCACATCCCTCGGCCCGCGCCGCTTCCCGCAGCCCCCATTGGCCTAGATCGGCGAACCGCAGCCAGTGGGAGCCGAAATCGGCCGAACCTGCGGATGCGGCAGGTAAACAAACTGGCCTGGCCCGCCAGGGTGCTTACCCTGGCGAGCCGCGTGCCAGAGGTTGCCGACCCCTGTGATAGAGCCTAGGAGTAGAGCTGTGTGAATGTTTTTGACCAATTTTTTGGGTGAAAAATTCAGATCTGGTGACACCAAAACATTCTGTGAATTTCAAACAAATTTGCTGAAGTGTTTCAGCTGAAAATAAAAACCCTCAAAGAAATTCTGAAAAAATCCAAATGTTTCACTTTGACATTTTCAAAATGGAACTTTTTGATTTGCAGTGACTTTTAGTTTTGAAATATCCCTTTAATGTTATATATATAAAAACATTTATATCTATATCCATACAGATAAAAATGTAAAAGTAAAAAAAGATCCACAATTTTTTGAAAACAAAACGTTTCATTTCTGGTCGAATGAAACGTTTTGTTAAACCTAAAACATTTTTAATTGTTTTAATTCCCAGCAAATCTACAAATGCTTTATTCACATAGTTCTACCTAGGAGCCCAGGTATGGGCCAGGACCTGATTGTGCTAGGAGCTGCACAAACACAGAAAACAAAGACAGTCCCTGAGCCAAAAACCGTTCAATCTAACTTCTTCCAGTGTCTTCCTATGGGTATGTCTACACAGCAACTGGATACCTGCTGA
Organism: Terrapene triunguis; assembly: GCF_002925995.2. Classification (NCBI taxonomy): domain Eukaryota; kingdom Metazoa; phylum Chordata; order Testudines; family Emydidae; genus Terrapene; species Terrapene triunguis. The sequence continues at coordinate 5,725,352 of NW_020664587.1, forward strand.
CTTGGGCTCGCAAGGCTCAGGGTTGTAGGGTTGCCAATTTTGGTTGGACGTATTCCTGGAGGTTTCATCACATGATTAATCTTTAATTAAAGATTAATATTTAATTCCTGGAAACTCTCGGACAATCCTGGAGGGTTGGCAACCCTACAGGTTTGTGGGGCTGTTTCATTGCTGTGTAGACTTCCAGGTTCAGGCTGGAGTCTCAGCTCTGGGGCCCTCCCACCTTGCAAGGTCCTAGAGCCCGGGCTGCAGCCCAAGCACAAGCCTGGCAGTCTAGACAGCATTAAAACAGCCCCTCAACCTGAGCCCGTGCCATCCCTCCTCTGCTAGTGGAGAGGTGGTGAGTGCATACAATAGCCGAAATCTGGCTGGAGGTACCAGTGAGATGACAGAACCATTTTCTCCTGCTAAGACTTCCCTGTGATTGAATAAAACGCCCGTTATTGGTTCGCCTTGAAATCGTGCCCCTTGTGCAGAACCTGAGGGCTTACTAGAGTCCATCATGGATTGTACCCTCACCAGTCCCAGCAGCCCGGCAGACTCAAATGATGGTCTCTCGTGCACAGAGCACTGTCTGTCACCCTGGGACCCACTCAGCAAGATGCAGAGGAGGGAGAACTGAGCTGCACAAACACATTGCTATAATGCCCATTAACTTCCACCTCGCAGGCTCCCCGTCCCACCTTAGGCTGGTTGAGTCCCCCGCAGCTCTGCTGCAGACACAGCACTCCAATCAGGGACAATCAGTAGAGCACTGCATCTTGGCAGTAGGCCTCACACCTAATGATTTCAGGAGGTGCTTTGCAATCAGCTCTTAAAGGAGGATGCGGCCAGATCTCTGACACAGCTGGGTTTAAGAAATGCTGGTGCTAGGGATATATGTTCCCCTGAGCATAACATCCAGTGTTCTGTCGCAACAAGAGAGCAGCAAATTGCAACGGGCCATGAAAAGCGCAATACTTTGAGCCTCGGCCAATCCAGGGAGGAAAGCACTTGCAGCATTGTCTTCTAGCACTTCCCCATCCCAAAGGAGGAAACTCATTCTTGGTAACACCATTAATGTGCAAAGCACAGGCCTAGAGGCCTCACGTTACATTAACCCCTGGTCACTTAGGCCTGTCTACACAGCCCATAGCAGCGACATTCCAGCAAAGACCCACAGGGCTCGCGCTACCCCACTAAAAATAGCTGCGTAGACATTGCGGCTCATGCTGGGGCTCTGGCTCTGAAGCCTAGAAAGCGGGTGGGTTTCAGAGCCTGAGCTCCAGCCCAAGTTGCAAATTCCAAGTATTAGCTACACGGCTATTTTTAGTGCAGTTAGCATGAGCCGGAGTCTGTCAACCCAGGCTCGGAGGTTCGCGGCTGCGTAGACATCCCCTGAGAAGGGGGAGGGGTTTGCTGTTAGTTCTGCAGCCCAAAAGTAGTGCTGATGGACGCCCTTGTCTCTCACAGGTCTCTCTCACCTTCACTAGTGCTGAGGGACATTTTTTGATCGAAACATTTTGGGGGCAAAACAAAGGCAGATTCAGTGACCCTGGAACATTTCACAAATTTGTGTCAATTTCGTCAAATTGCTTGGATAAAAAAAAAAATCCCCTAAATCTGAAATATTTCGTTTCAACATTTTCAAAATGAAGATTTTGAATGTTGTGCTTCGGAGTGACTTTGCACGTTGAAATTTATTTTTAAAAACACTTGGTAAAAAAATTCAAAAAACTCCAAATCCAAAGGAGCTGTTCCATTTCGGGTCCAACGAAACATTTTGCTGGACCAAAAATGTGGGGGTTTTGTCACTTTTTGATTCACTGAACATTTTGAAGAAAAAAATGTTTTTGGTTGGACCCAAAATTATCTTGGTTTTTTTGTGGGGGAAGGGGTTAATTGCCAGCAAAAGAGAGAGAGAGAGAGAGAGATTGAAACTAGAAAACTGTTGTCAGAACATTTTTGATTATTCATCTCCCAGCCCAGCATCCCATCTATTGATCATTCAGCCTCATGCTTGTGCTTTTTTTTTAATGTAACGTGAATCCTTTTTATCCATGGACACTGCTGAGCTAAATAAAGTGCTTAATGTGACAGGTGCAGGGAGAGAGCACCTGCTACCAGCATCCAGTTCATGGGTCCTTAGATTGGATTGACTAGGCAGGTAGGAAAAGGCAGTCCAATCCCCATACCAACGCATGCAAGCAAACCCCATCTAGCTGCCTTCCTCTCCAAACTTCAGTTCATTCATTCTTCACCAGGTGCCAGCAAATACCAATTACAATCCCAATTCTTAGACTGCTGTGGGAACCGCTTGTAACAAAAGTTGGCAAATGCAGGAGACAAGGGCCAGAAGCCAACCCTGCAGTTCATTTAATAAAGGAATGAGAAGGAATGGGCAGTGTCAGGAAGTGAGACAGAGATGGATGGCTTGTTTAGCTGGGATCCCCAAATAGCAAACATAGGATGCTAATAAAAACAGGCTCATATGTCTTGTTGAGGCCCTTTTAAGTTCAGTCTGTCTGCACCATATGAGCTGGGCAGGTTTATATAGAATCATAGAATATCAGGGTTGGAAGGGACCTCAGGAGGTCATCTAGTCCAACCCCCTGCTCAAAGCAGGACCAATTCCCAACTAAATCATCCCAGCCAGGGCTTTGTCAAGCCGGGCCTTAAAAACCTCCAAAGAAGGAGACTCCACCACCTCCCTAGGTAACGCATTCCAGTGCTTCACCACCCTCCTAGTGAAAAAGTTTTTCCTAATATCCAACCTAGACCTCCCCCACTGCAACTTGAGACCATTGCTCCTTGTTCTGTCATCTGCCACCACTGAGAACAGCTGAGCTCCATCCTCTCTGGAACCCCCCCTCAGGTAGTTGAAAGCAGCTATCAAATCCCCCCTCATTCTTCTCTTCTGGAGACTAAACAATCCCAGTTCCCTCAGCTTCTCCTCATAAGTCATGTGCTTCAGACCCCTAATCATTTTTGTTGCCCTCCGCTGGACTCTTTCCAATTTTTCCACATCCTTCTTGTAGTGTGGGGCCCAAAACTGGACACAGTATTCCAGATGAGGCCTCACCAATGTCGAATAAAGGGGAACGATCACATTCCTCGATCTGCTGGCAATGCCCCTACTTATACAGCCCAAAATGCCGTTAGCCCTGGCTGGACAGAGATGGAACATTCAGAGGTAGGGCTGGAAGAACAGGTTTGGAAAATCAAAAATGGCAAATCTGCAGATTTGAAAATAGTAAAAGGAAATCCCTTTTCACTCAATGCAAAGTTAATCCGTGGAACTCACTGCCACATGAAACTGTTGAGTCCAAGTGTTTAGGGGTGAGAGGTAGCATGTTTCAGTGGACAGGGCACTGAACTAAACTGCAGGAAACCTGAGATCTAACCTATGTACAGCACCTAGCACATTGGGGTCCTGACCTTAATTGGGGCTTCTTGGTGCCACTGTAATATAAATAAAAATAAGAATTCAAAATAAGATTCCATGTTTGTACAGATTATGAGCACATCCATACTGGCAGAGCTATGAATGAAACTTGTAAGGGAAATAAATTCACAAACACAAACTGATGGAAAGTAGGAAGTAACTTGACTTCCCTCTGGGCAGCCTATTCTATAACTCTCCATTATGGGGTTTCCATCATCTTCTGAAGCAGCTGTCTGAGACAGACTCTCCAAGCCTAACTGGAGCATGTGTCTGATTCATCTGGCAGTTCCTACAAAGCCAGTCTGCATCTTCACCAGTCCCTCAAAAATTTCCAGTAACTTTTATTTCCCCAGTGCTGCTCTATAGGGAAGTAGGCCCACTGGAGGGGACTGGCACCATCTCAAAAGCAATCTCTTTCAGCTACTGTTCATATTATTGCTGATTTTTTTAGCACCTAGATGGGAATCAGTGTCCAGAGCCAAATAAGAGCCCAATCATTGCAGGCTCTGTGCATATACATGGTGAGAGACAGGTCCTGCTCGGAGCAGATCACAGTTAAATAGGCAAGACAGACAAAGGGTGGGAGTAAAGCTGGTCAGAAAATGTTTTTTTGTTTCAATGGAATGTTTTGACTTTTTGGCAAAAAATCAAAAACTGAAATATTTGGACTGAAGACCAAAAAACTTTTCAGTTTTGGAGCATTCTGTTTTTTGAAAAAAGTTGAAATTAGAGGCAGAACGTCGACGCTTTGTGAGAAAATTCATTTAGTCAGAAACCCAATTTTCTATCCAAAATTTGCTTTGATAAAGAAGTTTCGTCCAGCCATTGGTGAGAGAAAGGAAGGATTCTTCCTTTTACAGAGGGATGGTGGTTAAGGTACGTCATACCAGGAGGGGGCGCTCTCACTACAGCAACCAAGAAGGAGGGGCAACTATTGGGGAGCAGGAGGTACCATCTGCTTTTAGCTCTTTCCCTCCTGGCCCACCATCCCCCCCTCTCCTTACTCTAACCCCTGCAGATGGAGAATTGAGGAACAAAGAGATTAAGTGACTTGGCCAAGGTCACGCAGGGAATCTGTAACAGAACCAGGACCAGAACCCAGATCCAGGGCTAAGACCATTCATGTGGAATCATTCAAACCCTTGCCCTCTGCAGATGAAGCTTGTGAGATATTTGTTCTGAGCTTTTCTATCAGGGAGGCAATGATTCCTAGTCGATAGAGCACTGGCCTGGGATTTAGGAGACCTGGGTTCTAGCCCCAGTTCTGCCACTAGCGTCCTCAGTTTTTCCATCTGTAAAACGGGAATAATAATACTGACCTTCTTTGTAAAGTACTTTGAGGTCTACTGAAATGAAAAGGGCTCAGTGCTGTTATTGCACCATAAAGTCTGGCTCCATTTTGCTTCCCTATCTAATTTCCCAATTATTTATCATGTGCCCATCGCCCTGCTGTCTGGGCACCTGGTATCCCAGCTTTACAGAGGCTGTGAGCAGGAGCGTACACATGCCTGACAGGGTTTTTGTGGCTGCACACTCAGGAGGAGGAGCAAAGGAGCTGAAAAAGAGAAGCATTGGAAAGGACTTGATAGAGACGTTTAAGATTGCAAAGGGTGGGATGAAAACTGATAGTTTTCTGCTTTTTCCCTTGTCCAGTAATGCAAGAACAAGGGGTCACCACATGAAATTAACGACCAGTAAATTTAGAACCAATAAAAGGCCATTCATCTTTCAACCATGTGTAGCCAGGCTGTGTGATTCATTACCACAGCAGGTCAGAGAGTCAAATGCTGCAGCTGGATTTATAAAATGTCAGGCTAATGTTACGACTAACCACCACATTTGTAGCAAGGGAGGTTCAGATTGGGGTGATCAAATCTGATGCCTCCAAGGATTAACAGATTGCAGCAGTGGGGCAGGAATAGATTTCCCCATCCTACTCACAGACAGATGTACACAACTGGGCAATGTGATATTATGGGGAAGTTTGCCGTTATCTCTATTTAGTGCTGACACCAGACTAGATGGCCCAGCAACCTGATGTGATATTAGCAAATCTTGTTTTTCTGATTGAAATCAATATAAATTCCTAGGTATCTATGAAGATATTCAGGGCCTACAGACTACAGCTGGTTGAAAAAATTGCATCAACACTTTTTTTTTAAAAGGCTTTTTGAAGAAATGGACATTTTCACAAGAAAATTTCTGTTTTTGTGAAAGGTTTTATTATTATTTTTAAATAAAAACAAAGAAAACCTCAAAGTTCTGGGGTTTCAATTCAGCCAAAAAAAAAGTTGGTTTTCGTTCTTTTAAAAAGCATTTATGAATTCCCCCCCCCCCCAAAAAAAAACCCCCACAAAACCAATTTCCCTTAAATGTTTCATGGAAAATACATTTTTCACCAACCCTGCCAAGGGGAATTACTAACAGATTCTAACTATGGGCCAACCTTTAGTCCCATTACAATTTCTCTTTCTCATAAGTCACAGATTCTTGTCAATTTCTGAACTTTGCTTTTGAAGACTTGCTAGTTGCCAGGTCTACAGCTCTGCTACATAGGGCCTGTGACCTCTGTAGACTCCAGTCCCCAAAAGGCCCAATGACTCCCTTGTGATGGGTTCCCCCTGGGGTGCTACCTGGAACTGGGGTACCACTGAGCCCCCTGACTCACCAGTCTGAGCTCCCTCTTACACTGTACTGCTGTGACAAGCTGCAAAGCCCCCCAGCCTGCACTTTCACCAGCATTCACACAGGTAGGGACACGCCCAGCTGCAGTTACATGCAGGCTCTCTGACCAGCCCCTGCATAGGAAGGCCACACTAGGCCAACTACCACTCCTCAGGCACGCAGCCCCTCTGGACTATAAACCCAAAATTATACCGTCTTGTGCTACACAATGGAACTGTACAGCGTAAGCTCATAAAATTCGCCCCCTCCCTCAATGTGGAGCAGAATATGCAACAGCCTTTTGCCCTTGGGTTATGATTCCCACACAGTGGTTTAGATAAAGCAAAAATAAGTGTATTAACTACAAAAGATAGATTTAAAGTTATTATAAGTGATAGCAAACAGATCAAAGCGGATTACCGAGCAAATAATTTAAAAATGCAAACGAAACTTAATATACTAAATAAGTTGAATATGAATAGCAGATTCTCACCCTAGGTGATGATACAAGCAGGCTGTAGATTCTTAAGGGGAAGCTGCACTTGCTTACAGCTTGGAATCCCCAGGTGTTCCATTCACAGGCTAAAATCCCTTTAGCCCTTTGACCGTCACTTCCCCCAGTTCCTGGGGTAATCCTTGTGCTTGTGTGCATTTCCTCAATGAGCCATTAACATGGTTTGGCTTTTTGACTGTTGTACCTGAAAGGCGGCTTGTGGGTCTTTTCAACCTCACAACCTGTTTCAGTAACACACACATAGCCAAACTTCATAACGTCACATACGCCGATAGCACATACAATCCAATGAGATATTAATGTCTAGCAGATCCAGACTTTTAGAATGATACCTCACAAGGCATACTTTGTGCAAAACATATCCAAGTTACATGACAGTGGTGAATAAGGGGGTGCCAGGGTGTCACACCTCCCCCTCTTAGTTTGCTGCTGACTAATGCGAAGGCAGTGCGCCCAATGCTCTCTTTAGGTTTTGGCCTTACAACTTCCAAGTGTTACCAAACACCTTAGTGTCACCCATCGGTGTTCTTTTGGCCTTCACCTCTCTTTATTTCTTGGTTCTAGTGCTTCCTCTTTCTTCCTCCTGTGTTCAAAGGTACAACGAGATGCTCCCTGGCCCAGGGCAAAGCAGAGAGAAGTGTCAGGGAGATGTGAACATCCATCCTGCTCAGCAGCGATTTCCCCTCCCATTGATCATCACCCATGCTCTGGGCCCACCGCTAATCAGCAGTAAGGGGCTGTGTGCCTGCAGAATGTCTCTGCCTGATCCACAGAAGATGTGTGTCTGTTACAGCTCCCAGCTACAGAGCCTGGCTTTTTAGCTCACGCTGTAGAGACTCCTGCTTGCAGTTCTGGAGGGCCACAATAAGGGCTGTCACACATGCAGGGGCAGAGATGGGGGGAAGCCCATCCCTGAGTGACAGCTGGGGTCCCCTTAGTAGGTCAGACCGTTGATGACTCACCCCACGGTCCCTTTATAAGTGCTCCCGGGTAGTTGCTTGTTTGCCTGCCTGCCTCTAATTGAACCTAAGGAGATACTAAACCTTCACACACTGAACAGCAAAGGGTTGGGAAAAAAGCCCTTGAGGAGCCCGTCTTCCTGAAAGTTGCTTCGGTCTCCGTGTAGACAGATGCCGTCTGGGGCTGTGTGGCCAGCCGAGCTCTCATGCATCGCTCCATGCAGGAGGGGAAAGATTGTTTGTCCAGGAATGGCATTTTCTGAAAAGTTACAAAGAACCTCAAGAAGCGGGGGGTTGAAGCTTCCCTCCCAGAGGAAAGCTCCTTATTTCAAGGAGGTCATTTTCGAAAGGGCCTTGTTAATGCCAGCGATTACAATCAGCAGCTGCGTGTGCAGTGACCACAGGCAGACAGCACTTAAGGTCTGATCACCACTGAGCTTTATTACCTTGAAAGGGAAATGTTGGTTCCTGTGAGTGCAATGGCTTGCATGTTTTAACACAGTAGTATTACTTAGCTCCTACATGGCGCTTCTTACTCACGGATGTCAAAGCACTTCTAAAGGAAAGTGTCATCTTCCTCTTTTACAGATGGGGAAACTGAGGCACAACAATGGGACATGACTTGCCCAAGGTCACCTAACAGGTCAGTGGCAGAAGTAAAGTGCAGATTTCCTGGCTACTGGTTCAGTGCATTATCCATTGGGCCACATGCAGAGCGTGTCTTGACTAGGATAAAAGGTATGTCTAAACTAGAAGTATGTCTACACTGCGATTGGATTTTGCAGCATGGATAGGCAGCAGCACTAGCTTTAATCTAGCTAGCAGTGGAGGCACAGTGGCATGGCCTAGAAAATAGGTTGTACAAGCATGCCCAGTTATCCCGGGTATGTACGCACATTGCAAACCTGTACTCAACCTGGGCCAGGGTAGTTTCACTGCTAGTTTCAGCCACACAGCTAGCTACCTGTGCTACAATCACACCTCCAGTTGTAGCATAGACATACCCTACAATTTTTTCACTCAAGTTAATTAATTGCCAATTAATCTGAAGTCGCTAACAGGTTTGCATATGCTAGTGTGGCCATGTTTGTTCCAGGATTCAAACGTTGGTTGATTGCCCTACCCTGGGACAAATGTTTGAGGACTGTGCAGACTAGCATGTACAAATGTGCTAATTCAGTGGTTCTCAAACTTTTGTACTGGTGACCGCTTTCACATAGCAAGCCTCTGAGTGCGACCCCCCTTATAAATTAAAAACACTTTTTTATATATTTAACACCATTATAAATGCTGGAGGCAAAGTGGGGTTTGGGGTGGAGGCTGACAACTCGCAACCCCCCCGGTAATAACCTCATGACCCCCTGAGGGGTCCCGGCCCCCAGTTTGAGAACGCCTGTGCTAGTTTGAGTTGAAAACAACCTCTAGTTCTAACCAGGGCTGTGCAAATAATGGATTTTTTCAGTTCGCTGACAATTTCAGAACGTTGGGGGGTGGGGGGAGCAGAATTGTTTCGTGTTGAACTGAAAATGAAAATGTTCCGAATTTTCGATGAATTGAAAAGCAAATACAAACTTGCTTCAGGTCGAACTAAATGTTTTTGTTTGACCAGAACCATGATGTCTCGTTTTCATTTTGAGCATTTTTAATGGTTTTGAATTTTTCAAAATAGAATGAAAGGAAATTTTGAATTGAAACATTGTCTTGAACTGAAATAAAAACATTTCGTTTAAAAAATGTCAAGTGACAGTGAGGTTTTTTGGCCTTTTTTCCCCCCTAAACAAAGAAATTGGTGAAACTGACCCAAATTTGCAGACCGGTTCGGTGTCGCTTAATCTGCGTTTTTCACCAAAAAAAAAAAAAGTTTTGTTTATAAATTTCACCCAGCTCAAGTCACGTTGTAAAATTCTATTGTAGACAGGGCAGAGCAGGCTTTTAACATGTGCTAAGATGGTCACGTTGAAGCCTAGTGAAGAGGTAATACGCTCTCAAAACAAACCTTTAAATCTGAATCAAGACGAAGCCAAGAAGAACTGTGCGGTAGGGAACTGCATTTTTTCTAATAGGCTTAAATTTATAGAATCCTAGAATTTAGAGACCTAGAATTTGGCCCTATTAAAGAGATGTGGAGGAAGGGTGAGAGAGAGATGGGGAAAATAGGGCAACTGTGAGATTCAGGTTGGGATCCTGATCAGCCTCCTCCAAATTTTAGGGGTGTTTTGATCTCAGGTTTTGGATCAGGTCCATCTCTAGTGAATTGAAATCCAAAGGCCCAGTCCCACAAGCACTTATGCACACGTGTACCATTACTCACTTGAGCAGTCCCATTGACATACTGTTCTTAACTCACATCAGGTCTCTGCAAACCATGAAATACAAACCCAGGAGATAGTGAAAATATATATCTACAGCTGAATCTCCTGGGTTTGTATTTCATGGTTGGCAGAGACCTGATGTGAGTTAAGAACTTTAACCAGAGAATCAAGGAACCTTTTTCACACCGGAGTGCACTGGGAGCTATGTCCTGAACCTTGATTGAATACCTTGGCGCCAGTTTTGTTTCAAAGTGGCAGTGGGCTACGGCTGAACATTATATTCTCATCCAGTTAATTTTGGATTCCTGCAGCCCACGGAACTCAGATAGAACTCACATGGTTTATTCATTATACAGATCTCTATCATTCGACACCTGTGGACAGTCTCCTTAGAATACACCGGACACGGAGCGAAAACTGCAGGCTATTATCTCTGTTTCACCTTCCGAGAACCAGCTCCTAGTGGCAACAGCTTCAGAATGGGGGAGAGATACTGTGGGTACATCTACATTGGAGCTGGAGTGGTGATCAAGCTTGGGCACTAAATTAGCCACGTAGCCGCAGCTGCACAGATGGTGGAACAGGCTAGTCGCCCCGAATACGAACTAAGCGTTTCAGACAGGATAGTACTTGGGACGGCTAGATTGTCCTGATGCCCATTCGGCCAGCTCGACCTCATCTAGTTTGGGCTGAGCTGGAAATTACACCCCCAACCCCAGCACAGCCGTACCCTCTGACGCTCTGTAGCTTGGCCTGATTCCGGTGTTTGGGGATGAAAAACTCCACCCGAAATCAGGCACAGCAGGGAACTGAACTGGGATCTCCCACATCCCAGGTCAGTCCTCTCGCTCAGAACCCTGCCCTGCAAGGTTTTCATCCCAACCAATCCATCTCTGGGAAACATTTCAGCTTCACCGAAACAGCAGAGTGGACAGAAATTTCATTTGGGAAGAAAAAATGCTCCGACCAACCTGAGTTGTCAGTTTAATCCCCACTACAAAAAGAACGCACGCAGCCATGGCTTAGCGTACACAAGCATCTACATATTTTGGAGGTTTATCCTCAAGCTATCTGAGCTCTTCTCTTGGGTTTGCAAAACCATGCTTAAAATCTCCAGAGAACAGGTGTTATCATGGGGATTTCAAGCTTATTCCTTTCGAGAACAGCTTTTCTCATGGTATTTTGGCACTTTCAGTTACAGACAGGCACTAGAAGTGAAAAAGATGCTCCTAGCTGCAATTCTGTGTGCAAGGGACAAGCACAAGATCTATGCAGGCAAGGTAATTCCGGTACAAATAGAAAAGCATTGATACTCTCTTACAAAGGACTGGTCAGACCTCATCTGGAATGCTGCATACAATTCTGGGTACCCGTGTTCAAGAAAGATGAATACAAACTGGACAAGCGCAGAGAAGAGCTACTAGGATGATTGGGATAGAGAGCTGTTCGGGCTAGAGAAGACTAAAATAGTTTGGCTTGTTTACTCTAGCAAAATAAAGACTAAGAGGTGATCTGATTGCTCCCCATAATACAGCAGAGGAGTACATGTTTGGGAGTGAGAAGAGCTGTTTAAGCTGAAGGACAGTGCTGGCACAAGAACAAATGGATGTAAATTGGCCATGAATAACATTAGGCTGGAAATTAGATGGGGTTTCTAACCATCAGAGGAGTGGGATTCTGGAACAGCCCCCCAGTAGGAGTATCAGGAGTAATCAACCAAACAAGTTTTAAGATGGAGTTGGATAGGTTTATGAGCAGGATGAGATGGCCTAGGATAACTGGGGACTGGACTCAGTGACCCAGGAGGTCCCTTCCGGTCCTATGTCCTTATGCACCACCTAAGTCTCTCAAGTGGATAGCGAGCAAAGACCCCAAGATTTTGCCTTTGCATCTCTGAGTCGAGACACCATTTTCCATCCTCTAAATCCGTTTCTTGGAGGACAGTCACCCCTGCCTGACAGAATTATCGACCCAGGTTAATTATAGCTGCCAAGACAAAGAGCAAAACAATAAGATTATAACGAATTATGAGCGTTGGATGAATTGTGCAAATTCACTCCTTTGCTAATAAAACATGGGGGGGGGGGGGGGAATGCAATTAAGTTTAATAACTTCGGTACGTGAAAAGCAAAGTTATGAGGGACTATTTATCACAGAGGTCCTGACAGTAAATGCAAAATGAAATAATATCCATGCTCCATAAGCAGTGTGAACTTTATCTGTTTGTTTGTCATTAAATCACCCATTCTAGGCCTTGTTCGTTGCTCACCTGTGATTTTGATGGATGATGACCCATAAACTGCCATTCAAGACACTGTGAAATTATATCAGCCCTTATGACTGCAGTGTTTCTTGTTCACCTGCGCTGGATGAAACTCGCCACTCAGTCCTCACTCTGTGTTTACTCTAGACTTATTCAGACAAACGTAGCAGCCCAATCAATGGGTGTTTTGCATGATTATGGGCTGAGGGCCCGGTCCTGTAAACTCTTACTACAGACTAATGTGGGACGGCTCCTGGTAGTGTGATCTGGGACCTGATTCTCAGGGATGCTGGCACAGCTTTGCACCGTTCTCCCAGTGCATAGCTACCCTAAAGCCAGTCTACCGAGCTGCTGGACGATTCCCTATTGCATAGAGGGATCCCCAGGTGCCACAGAGCCCCCATGGTGGTTCTTGTGCCACCACCTTTGCCCAGCCGATTTTACCAGGGTGTGTTCTTGCAAGAGATCTAATTTATTCAGTGATCAGTTCCATATGGCTGTGAATAGCAAGAGGTTCACAGCACTTCACCCAACCTCGCTGTCTGGGAAGCTCAGTCCTTAAAGGCCCAATCCCCAATATCATAGGTGTGGCCAGGGGAAAGAGTGTGTGATCAGGGAGCCTTGCATCCCAGTGATCGGTGGCTGCTTTGGTGCCACTGGTATAAATTCCGTCAAGCTGCTCTAGTTCGTTCCGGGAGCGTCCCCCGATGCTCAGGTGGTCCCAGGGTGGCTTAAAGCCACTTTGCAACTCTCTCATCTCGAGCTGCACTGCGAAGCCATGACCGGAGCTGTTGTTCCAAGGTGCCAATTCAGATACTTCAGGGATGGGAGGTTCCAATCCCCACCCATCCCCCTGGCAGGGACCCCATTTGGTCCCCGCTCATCACCCCCTCCCTTTTCCCTTAGGGACCCCGAGTTTCCCTTGACCAGGGAGTCCTCCATCTCCCTTACCCATGCAGCGCATGAGACCGTGCCTTGAGGCGTCCAATTCTCAGCAGACTCCCCTGCGCTCCACTTAGGATTGCCAGCTTTCTACTTGCACAAAACCGAACACTCTTGCCCCGCCCCTCCACTGAGGCCCCACCCCTTCTCTGAGGCCCCACCCCTGCCCACTCCATCCCCCCCTCCTTCTGTCGCTCGCTCTCCCCACCCTCACTCACTTGCTCATTGTCACTGGGCTGGCTGAGGGGCGGAGGGTGTCGGGGGGGGAGGGCTTTGGGGTGGGGCCAGAAATGAGGAGGTCAGGGTGGAGGAGAGGGCTCGGGGCTGAGGCAGTGGGTGCAGCTGGAGCGATATTCTGCACCACGGCGGCGGCAGTCGTACTGATTTGGTAAAGGACCACTGCTTAAAAGTGGTTAGGCCATGGACCCCCTGGCTCTGTGGCATATCGAACTTTGAGCAAGTGCAAAAACCTTGTGGGGAGGGGAGCCATCTGCCCTCCAATTGCCCCCTTCCCCCCCGCCCTCCCTGCAGTTGGTGCCACTGCTTTGTTTGGTAGTATTTGCAGAAGTAGGCTCTGAATACAGACTCCAGGATTTGGCCTTATTTTTCCTCCAGGGATCTGTGGGTTCATTGTCCTTCTTGTAGACCAGGAGTTCTCAAGCTGTGGGGGAGTAAACAGGGGTCAGGAGGTCATGAATACCACCCTCTCTTTTCCTAGTCCTAAATGGGAGGAGGGGTCCTGGAAAGATCCCAGCTAGATAAGAGAGGGAACCCCAGGGGGCCCTGGTGTGGAAAAAGAGAATTGCTGTTGCAGAGCGCCGAGCCGGTATCATGTTAGGAAAATGTAGATGTGCCTCACCTAATGAGCAACCCTGGCAATAAAGAGCAAGGGGAGAAGACAAACCAACAACCAATGCAGATCATATTGGCAGGTTTGCCTCTACATAGATTTGTTTTTAACCTTCATGGCCCTTTGATGGAGTTGGGACACCAGACTTCTGAACTCCCCAGTCCAGCCATACGTTCCCAGCTCTCCTTAATGCAGAAGAGGCAGTTAAAAACCATACAGAGCCATGACGTGCAATGAGATATCCTCCCACGGCTTCGTTATTGATCCAATCGAAGCGGCTGTCAACTACCCCTTTGCAGAGAAGCCTCAAGCTGCATTGATTTGTGTTGCAATTAATGTTCAAAGCATTTATCTGTGTGAATGGAGTCTAAGTACCGTAAGGCACATTTGCAGACCGGTTAAAGCAGCATACACGTGTTCAGAGTGCAATTCTCCCCTGAATTCAAACTCTGCTCAGGGCAGAGGGGGGTGGAAGTGGATTCTGGTTCCCTGATTTTGAGCTGGCCTGGCCCCAGCATCAATAGACTTGTCTATGCCTCAGTTCCCCACCTGCAGCATGAGGATAATGGTACTTGTTTACATCACAGGGGTGTTGGGAGGCTAAATTCATTAACAGATGGTGGCCAGAAGCCACAATGATAGAAGCCTGCTTGTTTTTTTTAAATTTAAAATGGTTTTGATATAAAATATAAACCCGCAATGAAGCAAAACATAGATACATACACGCACAAGATGCAAATAGCATATAAACAACGCAAATCAATGTTCATTATTTGCAAAACCTGGAAAACCAAAACCAAATAAAAAAACCCGAACACACAGACGTCATTCAGGGCATCAATTATTAAAGTGACTACACAGATAATAAGTGAGAACTTAATCTGTGAGGACTGGGGACTGCTATATACGAAAGTGCAAAAGAATGCTGTCGTTTCATATGTTACCAGATCTCCTATTTTTTCCAAGCATTTCTATTAGAATCATAAGTAAAGCTTTTTTTCATTGAAATATTTTTTTTTATTATTAAAAATTCTTTTTGACTAAAACTGAAGTTTTCATTTTGGTCAGTTTTCTTTTTCCTGAAAACCAAAATTGATTATTTTTGGTTAAAAATTGTGTTTGTTTGTCTTTTTTTTGTAAAAAATCAAAAATCTGTTTTTATTTTTTGAAAACAATCTGTTCACCAAGAAGCTGGTTCGGAGTTGGTTTTGGTTTTGTGGATAAAAAAATAAAATAAAATTGTGGGAAATTTTAAAAATAACAGTTATTTTTGAAAATTTCCTACAAAAAAGGAAAGGCATTGATCAAGCAGCTGTACTTATAAGCACTAGATAGGCAGGTCTGAAGTGGTGTTTTAGCTGTGTTTGCCCCAGGATATTAGAGAGACAAGGAACAAAGAATTCATTCAAATAAATGGAGATTTTCTGAGGCCTTTTCAGTGAAAAACCCAAAATGTGAGTTTTTGAAAAATCAATAAAAAAATTTTTGGCAAACACACTGGAAAGTTAAAAAAAAAAGTGTTTTCCTTTAGAAACAAGATCATTTTTGTTGTTGAAAAAAAAGCATTTTGGATGGAAAAATTGGGACAAGTTCTATGAATAAAGTTTGGAGGTGAATTCTTACAACATATGTCTTTGGGGATTGCTCTTTATACCCTGGGAAAGCAGAGAAGCGGGTTGATAGAATGCAAAATTCAAAGGTCAGACTGCAAACGTCTTTCTTCCTTTTTTTCTTTTGCAAAAGAGAGGAAAATGTGATTCTGGTGCACGTGCTCCATTTGTTTCTAAACACAGCAATGTATTTGAAACCATGTGCTCCTTGGAGATTTTGCACTGCCCAGTATGTAGTGCAATCTGGAGGCTTCTTTCAGGAAGGTGGTGACTTTCTACAGGAACTTAGTGTTACCCAGGGGCAATCAGACTCAAGAAATCCCCTGCTTGACAGAAGAAATATTACAGGAATCACTATTTCACTAGGAGGGTGGTGAAGCACTGGAATGGGTTACCTAGGGAGGTGGTGGAATCTCCATCCTTACAGCGGCGGCTCCAGGCACCAACGCTCCAAGCGCGTGCCTGGGGCGGCAAGCCGCGGGGGGCGCCCTGCCGGTCGCTGTGAGGGCGGCAGGCAGGCGGCTTTCGGCGGTGTGCCTGCGGGAGGTCCGCCAGTCCCACAGATTTGGTGGCAATTTGGCGGCGGGGACGCCGAAGCCATGGAACCGGCGGACCTCCTGCAGGCATGCCACCGAATCCACGGGACCGGGGACCTCCAGCAGGCGCGCCGCCGAAGGCAGCCTGCCTGCCGTGCTTGGGGCGGCAAAAAAGCTAGAGCCTCTCCTGCATCCTTAGAGGTTTTTAAGGCCCGGCTTGACAAAGCCCTGGCTGGGATGATTTAGTTGGGGTTGATCCTGCTTTGAGCAGGGGGTTGGACTAGATGACCTCCTGAGATCTCTTCCAACCCTAATGGTCTATGATTCTACAGGCTGCAAGAGTGAAGCTCCAAATGTATCGATGATGTTAAGACAGAGCATTAAGGTTACAATAACGTAGGGCTGAAGGGAAAGAAACCCGATAGTGTCTGGTACTAAATTCTGTATGGTACAGCCGTTTCCAGTGGTTTCACAGATACAGACAATGGGAGTGAAATTCTGATCCCCACTTAGCCAATGGCAAAAATCCCAGTGATGTCAGTGAGGCCAGGAACTTGCTTTGCCGTTGTGAGTTCAACTCCAGCGACACTTCAAGATCTTCAGAAGCCCTGGCCTGTTCTCTGCAGATCTCTTATTGGGTGGCAGTGCTACACGTATACCCTCTCCAGTACATGACAGGCTTACCAGTAAGCACCGAGAGCCTGTTCCACGGCCCCTTTTCACCAGCTATGCCAGGTCATTGGCTCACCAGGAAATGCCCCCCAATTCAAGGACTCCCTAAGCTCGGCCCAGAGGTAACACTGCCAGTGCTCCACCAGCTGCAGAGTGGGGCACAGAAGCCTGTCACGGGGTAGCTGGTCCCTGTGGATAGACTAAGCCCAGCTCACTGGGACCAGACCAGGTGAGCCCAATCCAGGTAACTGAAGAGAGCTAAGCTATACCTGGGCCTATAAAGGCAGCTGGGAAGGAAGCATTGGAACAGGTTTAGCCCTGGGGAGGACAAGCCACACAGGAGTGAAGGTGAAGCTACCAGCTGTGGTTGGTCCCTAAAGCAAAGGGCTCAGGGAAGCAGCCCTGTAGCTGCTGCTCTAGGAGGGGAGCAGCAGGGCCAGACACCTCCCGGGTGGTCCTGAGGCTCAGGGCTGAGTTAAGTCTATTTTCGGTTTGTCTGATAACTTCTGCTTAAAGAAATAAACCTCCTTGAAAAGACTGAGCCTGGCGCCACATGCTGTGGAGCTGGGCAGAAGCCATGGCTGGGTGACAGGGTCATTCTGCAATGGAGACCGGCTGTGGGTTTGCTGGAGCAGAGAGGGTGGCTTGGGGATGGGAGGGAGTGGGGCTTGGACAGACCCATAGCCAGGTCATTTCATGCCCCTACATATCACCGTAGCAGGTTTGTAGTAGAGGTGCAATTCAGGAGAGCTCCAGGAGCTACCGTAACTAGTGCCAGGGGGTCTCACCAGCTTCCAGCAGCCTCTGAATTAGGCACGTGCACACTTCCCTTCATCCCTGCGCTGCGGAGGGAATCTGCCCTGGAGTAAAGTTTGTCTTGAACTCAGCTTCCTGCATTTGCTACTTCATCTGTTTGTTTTTCTCTCTCTCCCTCTCTTCATGCACTCAGTGTTTAATGACTGCTCTAAGCATTCAGGCATCATGAAGCTTCGAAAGTTCTTACATCCAGTGCATCTAAAACAGCAATAAAAAAAATTACAGCCTGGAGGCAAACCCATTTTATTTTGTCATAAATGGACAGCGTGACACACAGAATAAAAGCACTTGATGAGTGGAGCAGTCAGAAAGGGGGGCGGGGAAAGCTGCAGGAAGATCTTATTTGCAGAACTCAAGGATTGAACACGCTGCAGAAACGTCTTTAATTTTATTCTGATTAACAAAAAACAAACCGAGGTAAGCAATACACATTCATGCCCTGTCTCCCAGTTCTTTGCCTATGTTATTTTTCTTATAATCTTTCAGTTGCTTCGGAAATGGCTCTTGAAATTTACATCCTGGGAGGGATGGCTTCCTAACTAATTGTTACACAATGGGTGAGCAAAGTTACTAGTTTTTCACCCTTTCCACATTCCCCACACAATGTGTAGTAGGTTTAATGCAGTTCATTATTTGGCCACTAGGTGGCTGTGTGCTGTAATGTGTTTGGCCCCCAGTAAACAAAGGAGAGAAAGCTGGAACTCAAGCTGGGTGGAAGCTGGTTTGTTTATATCCATTTTGCTTGTTAGATACTCCTGTTTAAGGAGCTCTTTGATTCTATGGACAGTGACATGCTGGGGCCAGCCAGAACTCTCATTCTGGCACTGCTGGTTAATAGTGCTAATCCTCTTACAAGCAGTGGGAAGGGGGCACTCCTCCCTACCCCACAGCTCCAGCCACCCTTGTCACAATTAACTTCCAAACAAGGACTACCACGGTTGGAGTACCTCACCTTACCTCACCTTCCCCCTCTTCTCATCTCACAGACTGGAATGGTCCTGCTATTGTGGGGAACTTTCCTGGCTTCTGCACTACTCCGGTGAAGTGGGCTAGCGAAAGGATCCGAGTCCTCGCTCCCACTCCCTTTACCCAGAGGCCAGGAAAATTCCCCACAATAGCAGGACCATTCCCCTGCCTGATCTTGAGGGCTCCCCGTCCACTCTCCTGTGTGGCAGAGTCCTCATAACCCCAACAAGGCTGGGCCCTGGATTCCTGGGGGGGCGGGGGGGTTAACAGAAGTATTGGAGCATAAGCTTTCGTGGGTGAATGCCCACTTCATCAGACACAAGGTGACTTGCGTCTGATGAAGTGGGCATTCACCCACAAAAGCTTATGCTCCAATACTTCTGTTAGTCTTAAAGGTGCCACAGGACCCTCTGTTGCTTTTTACAGATTCAGACTAACACGGCTACCCCTCTGATACTGGGGGGGTTGACACCCAACCTTGTTGTGGTCACTCAGGGCAGGGGCTAGGGTGTCCCCACTCCGGGGGGCTCTCTCTGCACTGGACGCTTCCCTGATCCACTGATCACTGCATACAGCTCAAAGCAAATACCCTTTATTAAACAGCAATCACTTAAAAAAAATAAGGAAAAAATGGGAAAGATTTAAGGAACACACCTAACCTAAGCTCTGTGGCATGGGGACATCACAACCAACGTCTCTGGAATGTAAGGGACATTCACTGTCTGTTCCTCACAAATCCCAGGCCCCTGCCCAGGCCTTGGTCGTGCTGCAGGGATGCTGCGGGTCGGACACTTGCTCTGGTGGTGGCCACACGCCCTCAGGTTCTAGGTGGCAGGGCCCTTCTTCCCAGTGTCGCCCTCCTGTCGGGGTTACAATCCCCCTCCAAGTCTGGCCTGCAAGGCCTCTTGGCTGCGGGCATCTCCCTGCGCTGGGCCCGCTGCCCAGAGTCCCCCCTTGCTCTCCATAGCTGTTCACCGCACCTGGCTCCGGACTGCTCCAGCTCCACTCTGCCTCAGCACCAGCAATGCTGCTGTTCTGCCTCCAGCCCTCTAGGCTGCTTCTCTGGCCCCTCTGGCTTTGGTTGCTGCAGTTCTGCTCCCAGCACAGGTCTGCTCCCTGGGCTGCTTCGGTGCCTCTGTTCCCAGCACTGACCTGCTCCATGGGCTGCTTCTCTGGTTCTCTCTGGCTGGCACAAAGCCCTGCTCCCCAGCTCAGCTTGGGCCCCTGCTCTCTCCTTAGCTCTCAGCCTTACTCTGTCTGACCCAGGCAAATCCAGCTCATCCGGAGGATGGGACCCTCCTGGCCTCTTGACTGCCACATTAGCCTGCCCACCCTGTCAATCAGGCTGACCTGGAGCATTGTTCCTGGGGACTGTCAGTCCTGATTTCCCATTGACCCTTCCCCTTCCTTTTGGTACTGGGAGCTAGCAACCAAAACCCCTACTGAGTTTTAGTAAGGGGCCAACAGTCCTCTTTCATTTTTGACACTTCTCTGCTGTGAGAGAGAAATCGAGTTAGCGAGGAGTAGAATCTCCAGCTGGGTTCTCTCTCCCTTAATGACTGCGAAGGGCTGCCTGCTCATGGTCATGTGGGTGTCAATGTGAGTCACCAAGCAGGAAAGCTCACCAGAGCCCTGGGCCTGACAGAAGGGAGTTTGGCCTGGCTGTGAAACCTTCCTTAGCACAGGGTTTCACGGCACTGTAGTGCTAGATGTGCTTCCTACATGAAATGCAAGACCATATTCATCATTGCCAGTTGAGTTACAGGGGTTGTCGGACAACCGGCGACTTTCCCCATAGGTCCTGTCTGTGCCACTGCTGACGCTGGAGCAGGCCTGCCTATAGGCCTTTCAGCGGTGTGTAGAGTACATCCCGTACATGCCTACCTAGCCCGGGTATAAGTAGCCATGGAACGGGTGAGGCACTGCTTAGGTGACTAGAATGAGGCCACCTTGACCTCTGTGGGGTGTGTGTACCCTACTCACACAAGAGGAAGCTTCCCATGTCTACACTGCTCTGTTTAGCAGTGTAGTGCTCCGGTGCGTCCCCGCTCCTGAGCCTTTCCCTGCCGCAGCGAAAGACTCTAGCAAGCTCTGACTTGGGCCCATTCCAAGCTTACCATCCATAAAAGAGCAGGGCCATTCATTTCCTAGACCTGTCTCTCAGTGCATTGTCAGAGGGGCCATGATTTCAGGCGTCTTTCTCTGCAGACCTCTTGGTGATTGTTTTTTTCCCCCTGTTGTCCACAGTTGATTGATGCTGCTTGATCCCCTACCCCGTTTAACTATATGAATTGGAAGACTTTACAATCTTTCCTCTATGTCTTGCTGTTTAAAGAATACCTTCTCCAGTAGCGAATACTGAGAAATCCAGAAAGCAGTCACCACATTGGAAGCCAGCCAGGACTTCAGGGCTAGCTTTCCTCTTTTAACACACATTTTTCTGATCTGTTATGAAGGGTTTTCGTTATCCTTTTCTCTTTCTGTGTTTACACAAATGTATTCCTCTTAGAAACATAAACCAAGGGACTCTGACAAATGTAACACTACAAAACAGAGTAGCTAATACAGAGAAAAGATTACTATATTTTTAATCAACCGTGATATTTACACCAGGTTCTTGTGGGGTCAGCACTGTTTACTTTAATCAGACGGGAAGTTACTTGTAGTTTATTGTTCCTAATGAAAATCTGCTCTGCAAATTTTATTGAATATCCACTGGGGGTATAATTCCATCCCCAGATGAGAGGCTTAGCTTTTGAAAAGTTTTGTTGAAACTTAAAACAAGTGACAGAAAATGAAAATGAAAGCACCACACCTGTGTAAAATAAGGGGAAGATTGTGGCTTTGAAATAAGGTGAGTCCATCCTACCCAGGATGAAATTCATCCATTTGCTGAGGGCCAGCAAGAAATGCATGCACCACTTAAGTCCCATTACAACCCAGACAACTTAAAGAGGGTTTAACTAGTGTCTAGGTCTTTTGCTGGTTCACTGCACAGAGATGAATTTTCCCCCCATGTATTTCCTGGATCCTAGCGGCTGCCTTTACTAACTGACATAACATTCTGCTGTTATTTATTCTCATTACTCTTGTTTTTCTAGCTCTGGGAGAAGGAGATGGATTCTCTTCTGCCGAGACATCATCAACAGAAGTGGCATGTTGATCTGGGCACATCTTTCTGAACCATCAAGTTGAAATTTTTCAGCTAGGAAATGTTGTGTTATGCTTCTAAGAAACACATGAAATCTTTTAAAGGAGAAAAGGCAATACACCACGTTTATTGAGAGTACAATTTAAGCATTAAAATCAGCATATGCTTCCATTCACACACACCCCCCCCAAAAGGTTCTGCAGCTGGACTTTATAGTTACCAGTCTTTAGTGTTGCTCGGTCAGTTCCAGTGGCCAGCTGAAACTGCACACGAGGTTGGGGAGGTGGGCCTCTGTCGAATGCGTTCGAGGCTCCAATGTTGATGCAGAATGAACCCAAAGTCCCATGGCAATACACCCTTCTTTTATAGTGATCAATTCCCATACAAGTCTCTGGACCTTGCTGTGTTACACCGGAGCTGTTCAAGGCTGCTCCAATCAGCATTATTTGGGTTGTTTCTGGGAGATATCCGCAGCTGTTTCTTATCTCGTCCCTCTGGCTCCACTCTTTAGCTTGTCCTTGGGGTGTCTGCCTTTGCTTTAGGGTCGTCAATCTGCCATCCGGGTGAAAGGTGGCACCTCTCGACTCCTCCACTCCCTTCTTGACCATCTGGTCCAGTTGTCCCTTTCTCAGTTAATTCCCAGACATTCTTCACTCACACCAAACAGTAAATAAGGCAATTACAGCCATAAAACTTCTATCCTTCTAAAAACTATCATTAACACAATCAGTAAAGAATAAACTCAGAACAATCTTCTTATTAATTCAAGGCTACAATTTTTTCTTACTAATTCAAAGCTAGCAAAATGGAGTACAATTTTACTTGAGACAATTTCTTCCCATTAGGGTTTTGCTTACAGCTGAAACAAACTGTTGACATTTCGGGGATGTAGGAGGGGGGGAACAAAACCAAAACCCGTACTTTTTCAGCAATATCATTCACTGAAATTGATCTGAATTCCCAGACAGGTGTGGTCAACTCAAATCTGCATTTTGCACTGAAAAAAACTATTTGCACGAAAAATTTTGCCCAGCTCTACTTGTGCGCATGAAGCACAAGGACCAGCATTGTGTCTGATCACCGCACAGGAGTTAACAGGGGAGAGGAGAAGGGTGTAGTGGAAGGTTCCTCACACCCCCTTCTACACTGTGCATGTGGATGAGAAAAGGCATAGCCCAGCTCTGATTGCACTGCAACAAGGGATGCACCTGTAGCATGCAACATGGGGCTCCCCCCGCCCTTTTTCAAATTAAAATTGTGCTGACCTTAAGCTCTAACCTTAAGCAAAACATAAGCACTTAAGTGCCTCATCAGAGAGAGGGATGCTATCCCAGAGGATGCCGAATGACTAAGATTTCATTAAAGAGAGGGGAGAAAAATCATATTAAAGCGAATAACTCTGACCCTACAAGCATGTTTTCTCTCTTGAAAATTCCTTTCCTAAACACCCTGATGCTCTCTGACACCATTTGTCTCTGAATGATATTGCAGAAACTTTCCCTGACACTCCTTCGGGGATACAGCCTTAGCTCTTATCAGTGATACATCGGCTATTTTTTAATCACATGGTTGAACTGTCTCTTTCTTTCTGCGGTGCCCTTGGCTTGTTCCACTCTAACACAGGGCGGTGTTTACCACCCTAAACTTGACTGCGATCAACTGACTGCAGTAAGAGAGACTGCACGATGGGTTTTACAACAAAAGAACAGGCCAGGATGGGCTGTAGGGAAACAGCATTGGAGGGGGTCTAGGAGCAGACAAGAGGAGATGAAGGAAGGGTTAGAATCCAGGGCTGCTTTTGAGCACTGCACTGAGTGGCAAAGGGTTCGCCTTGCAGGGAAAATCTAGACCTGGCTTTGGATGAGAGAAACAGTTTGGGCTCACGGCCTGGTGTCTACACCTGCTCCCACCAGCCTGGGCCTTCCAGAGAGGTTGCAGGGAAGTCTTTCCTTCACTCTCCTGCTTCTGGGGGAAGACCAAACAGATCCTGCATGGATGGGAAGGAGTAGATAGCCTGTAGAGGGTGAAGGTCTGTTGGGATCAGCCCTGCATCAACACAGGGAAGGCTGTAGCTCTGAAAAGGGCCAAAGCTGTATTCCGCTTTGTTTCCACAGGCAAGGGAAGATGTTGGATTTGTCTACAGCCAGGACCAGATTATCCAGTTTACTCAACCAGCCAGTGGGAAACTGGGGTACAGCTACACGACTTGATGTTGGACCAAGTGAGGCTTGTGGAAGAAAACAGAGTCGTCACTCTCAGGTTGGTTGCAGCAAGTCAGAGAGAGTTTATTTCCCTGACACTTGCAAGGGGAGAGTACACCCGGACAGGGGTCCCCCCATCCCAGGTAGGTCTCCGTTAGATAAACAATGAGGGCAAGCCTTTATACCTTTTGTTACAGGCAATAATGATCAACAGCTGCATTTTGTTTATGCATATTCCTTCCTGGTAGCTTACTTTTCTCAGCAATTTTCTGCTACCGTCTGCGTTCCATTCTTATCTAACACAAGGTCAAAATAACCTCTTACCGGTTTTTTTGTTCCATTCGCTTTCCACTTGCCCAGGCCCTGCCTTCAAGTCTCGCGTTATAGAGTTAGTGTCAGCCTGACTTTGTTAGCCTGACTCTTGCTCTATTCCTAGAGACTAAAATATCTACGTTCAAATTCCCTTTATCCTTTTCTCTGCTTCCACGGGCTACATGACCCCTATAAGTCCTCTCTCCTTTTCTTGAATCTCTCTACATTCTTGGTCCCAACTGCATCCTGTGGCAATGAGTTCCAAAGGTTAATTTTATGTTGAATGTCTATATATTTAAAAAAGTGTATTTTCTTTTATCGGTCTTCAACTTGCTGCCTTTCAAAATCATTAAATTTCCCCTTGTCCTTGTATTATTAGCAGCAGGTGGCTTAGAAAGAGGGGTGTCAGGCATGCACTAGCCACAAAATCCTTCTGCAGTACTGTCATTCTACCTTCTTGCTTACCAGTCATCAATGCATGCCTGTCACCTAGTGTATATTGACATTATTAGCGATCTGCTTGTAGATTTCTATTCCTGTTGCCTCTCAGAACCAACTCAACGAGCCTCATATCTAGTTCCTTCACTTCGGGCAGAGGTGTGTGATTAGGCAGCCGAATGAAGGAGCACTCTCCATGCAGCTGTCCAGGAGCAGTGCCAACCTGGTGGGAGATTTGCCTGTTGAGAAAGGTGCTTATTGAATTTGGGATCAGTAAAGACGTCTGCTGACTGTTATTGTCACATGTCAGGGAAAGATAAGACTCCACAGGGTTTTATAACAGTTAGCATACAGGTGGATGGGAGAAGAGCAAAGTACATCCACGTGTTACAGTCAGAGCAACTTCTATTTTGAACAAGCGTAAGGAGGCCATCATGAGAGAGAGAGAGAGCACACAGTGTATGTCTCTCTATCTGAGCACAGAATTGCAGTGTTTCTGCCTCAGGAAGAGCAACTCCTTTCTATTTAAAGGGACAGTACATAGAAAACAAATCACAACAGATGCAAGTTGCAGACACAAATGAAAAAAAAAAATAACCTTGACTAAAACATCTTGTAAAAATTTCTTCCAGTTTTATGTGGGATGAATTCTTCCTCCCTGCTACATCACAACTGCTTGGGTCCTTATAGCAATTGGCCAACCCAGGAACTGTGTTATGTTTATGTATGTGCACCTTAGTTTTAATTTTAAAAAATAAGGAAAAAATGGGAAAGGCTAAAGGAAAACCCGTCACCCCGCTCTGTGGCACAGGGACGTCACAACCAGCGTCTCTGGAATGGCAGGGCAGTTCACAGTCTGTTCCTCACACGTAGGGTTACCACACGTCCGTATTTTCCCGGACATGTCTGACTCTAAAAACGTCTGGGAAAATACGGACGTATGGTAACCCTAAGTCCAAAGTCTCGGGGCTGGCGGCGCTTCTGGGGCAGCTCCCAGCACCTGCCCACCGGCAGGAGCCTGCAATGTGGGCGGCCCCTAGGCACAGAGGCGGAGGGGGTTTCCACGTGTTGCACCGACTCCCTCCTGCCCAATCAGAGCTGCGGGGGCGGGGCTTGCAGGTGCTGGCAGCGGGCAGAGAGCCCTCCACCCCACCCCTGACCCGACCCTAGGAGCCAGAGGGACCTGCCGGATGCTTCCCGGGAGCCACCCCAGGTAAGCACAGCTGGGACTCCCCACCTTGCCCCCTGGCAGGTCCCTCTGGCTCTTAGGGTCGGGTCGGGTTGGGGGGGTGGAGGGCTCTCTGCGCGCCTGCAAGCCCCGCTCGGTGGCTCCGGCAGCTCCCATTGGCGCTTTTCCTGGCCAATGGGAGCCACGGAGCTCGTGCTTGTGGCGGGCGCAGCACGTGGAGACCCCGCGGCTGCCCCTGATCCTAGGAGCCAGAGGGACCTGTGGCAGGAGGAGTGAGTAGGTGAGCGGGGAGGGGTGAAGAGGCAAGCAGTGAGCAGCGGGGGTTGAGTAGGTGAGGGGTGAGTAGGTGAGCGGGGGGGGTGGGGTGAAAAGGCCAGCGGCGGGCAGCGGGGGTTCAAGAGGCGAGCGGCGAAGGAGCCAGCAGCAGGTGGGCAGGTGGGGGTGAGGAGGCAAGAAGCGGCGAGCCAGCGGCAGGCGGGGGTTCTCGGGGCGGGCATGGGGGTTTCTGGCAGGGGAGTGAGAAGGTGAGTGGCAGGTGGGAGGAGGCGAGCGGTGGGTGGGGGACTGAGGAGGGACGCAGCAAGCCAGTGGCAGGCCAGGGGGTGAGGAGGGGTGCGGTGGCGGGGCGGGACCTGGGGCAGAGTGGGGACGGAGCGGGATTGGACTGTGGGTGGGACCGACATCCCCCGTGGAATGTCCTCTTTTTTGAATGTTCAAATATGGTAACCCTACGCACGCCTCCCAGGCCCCTGCCCAGGCCCTGGCTGTGCTGCAGGGATGCTGCGGGTCAGACACTTGCTCTGGTGGTGGCCACACGCCCTCAGGTTCTAGGTGCCAGGGCCCTTCTTCCCAGTGTCGCCCCCACCCCGTCGGGGATACGATCCCCCTCCAAGTCTGGCCTGCAAGGCCTCTTGGCTGGGGGCATCTCGCTGTGCTGGGCCCTCTGCCCACGGTCCCCCCTCGCTCTCCCCAGCTGCTCCCTGCACCTGGCTTCAGACTGCCCCAGCCCCAGCTCCAGCTCCACTCTGCTCCCAGCACCGACCTGCTCCTGGGGCTGCTTCTCTGGCCAGCGCAGCTCTGCTCCCCAGCTCAGCTCGGGCCCCTTCTCTCTCCTTAGCTCGGGCCCACTCTGTGACCCAGGCAGCTCCAGCTCACACAGAGGCCGGGTCCCCCCTCACCTCCTGACTCCCTCATTATTCTGCCCGCCCTGTCAATCAGGCTGACCTGGAGCACTGCCTCTCCCCATTGTTCCTGGGGGACTGTCAGTCTCAGGGTCCTGATCTCCCATCAACCCTTCCCCTTCCTTTTAGTACTGGGAGCTAGCAACCAAACCCCCCCACTGAGTTTTAGTAAGGGGCCAACAGTCCCCTTACATTTAGTTTGCACCTTTGCAAGAGGTAGCATAGCCCGGTGGTTAAGGCAGCAGTGTGACAATTGTGAGGTCTGTGTTCCAGCCCCAGTTTTCCAGAAAGCATGGAATGTACTAGACATCGGTATTTTTCTACAGCTTTATTTTTGTTTAACATTACTCTCAAGTTTGCTATTAAACTCTGTCCCTGCTATAACCTAGAGGCCAGTTGAAAGGAAGAATAAATTATATAAAGGATTTCAATTTCTATTAAATTCCACAGGTCATTAATTTAAGAGTGGTAAAGTGCCCACTGAGTCTCTTTGGGATTTGTGCTTCTAATTCACGTGGGTGCTTTTGAAAACACCATCCTTTAATATCTGTTAACATCTCGGTGACTTTCCATAATGGTTCCCATTGATAGGTGACATTCATCCCTGTGTAATGCCTCTGTTTCTCCCATATGCCACATAAATAACAATGAACACACACTTTGCTTAAGAACTTGGAAATCTATGGATCTATGATCTAAATATTTATTTAGTTGTTTATACACTCACTCACTCACACACACACACACACACACACACACACATATATCTGTCTGTCTACCTATCGAGGCAGATATAAAATAGACTGATTTGCCCATCCCTGTAAAAAAGCACTATCCTTAATTTGCTTTTCCTTTTACACACACGCTTCCCCTGCAGTTTATGTGGCAATGAAATGCCTCAAACACTATCTTTTTCTCTGAGCCTCTGCCCGATGTCATTTCTGCTGCTGTCCTGATTTCGTATTTGAAGACTCTACTGTGAGAGGTAAAAGCTCTTTGGAGAGAGGAAAGAGGCATTTGGAATGATGGAGCAACCGTTGCTGTGATTGGCAGGGTGTGTTTCAGTGTTTTGTAATGCCGAATATAATCGTTTATTTGATTCCATCATCCACTCTCTGATAACAGAAAATCACAGAAACCACTTAGACTTAACTGCAGAAGAATGGCTAGACAGCATTCCAATCACTGCAAACTAGCAAAAGTGTGGGACTGGATGGCTTCTTAATAGAATTCTACAAAGAATTTTAAAATGTGTGGTTTGGTTTGTTCTGTTAAATATGTTTGTTTATTATCTTAAATGATGCATAAAATGTAGCTTTATAAAACATATATGCATATAATATTCATACTCACAGAAAGTGAATCAAAGGCGCTATAAAGAATTCCATGACTGTATAAACATTATCATAAGCAAACAAATATAGCTACCGATGAAATGAGACATTAAAGATCAAAGGCCGAAATTCATGTATTTGCAAAGGGCCAGAATAAGATTTAAATGGGCCACTTACCCAATTTTCTGGCCCTTTGCACAAGAGTCAGTTTCACCCCACAGTTGTACATTATCTGTACAAACATTACATTTTTACAAACATTTGTTTGTCTTACGCTAATCTCTAGTGGCCCCAGACAGAAGGGGGGTGAGGGGGTAACTGCGATAGGCAGGGCTGAGCAAATAACTGATGTTTTGGTTTGGTTGCCAAACAAAAAACTAACAATAATTTCAGGTCCAACTGAAAGGACAGATTTTCTTGCCAGGATAAAAACCAGAAAAAAAAATAAAAATATTGTTCAATCCTAAACTAAACATTTAGTTTTTGGGGTATTTTTTTATGCTTTCTAGGTTGGGTTTTTTTTTAGTTAAATCTAGTTAAATAGCTAAACAAAATGTTTAGATTCCGCCCCCCTGCCCGTAACAGTTTCAGTCGACTTGAAACTGCATTTTTCCACAGATAAACTATTGGCCTAAACAAATTTAGCCAGCTCTAGCGCTAGGCCCTGGACAAACACATAGTAAGAGATAGACTCCACCCCCAAAGAACTTATGAGGTACATAGACAGGACAGGACAAAGCTGAAATGGGGGCAAAGGGCTAGGTGCCGGTAGCTCCTCCCTCATAATGTTTAGCACAGAGGTTAGGGGGCTCAGTTGAGCTGTAGAAGACCCCTGGTTCAAGCTCCCCTTCTACCTGATGAGAAGAATTCAGGATCTGCTACCTCTTAGGTGAGCGTTCTAGCCACTGGACTATGGGATAGTCTAATATGGGTCTCCCTCGACCTGTTTCTTAAATTATTTATCCAAAGTGCAACCACTGAGGCAAGATTGAGGGCGCCCCATCTCACACTAGAGCTCTGGAATTAGGGCGCTCTCTGAGAGGTGGCAGATCCCTTCTTCTCGTTGGAGGGGCACTTGAACCAGAGACCGCCCACATCCTGTGTCATTACCTTAACCACTGGGCTAAAAATTATGAGGGAGGTTGACCTCCTCCTCCCACACACATACCAGGCCATTTTGTGTGCCGGTAGGTGGCCTCGGAGCACGCCTGCTGGATTGGGCCCCACGGGTGAGTGAGGCGGAGGAAGATCTACCTTCCCCTGCTTTGTGGATGGTGTTGGGGCGTAGGTGTTTGGGGACCTAGAGGGAGGCAGCAGGGTGCATGCTCGGTTTCAGGCACCTAAGGAATGGTGAAAGTAATTCAGCATCGGAACAATTTACTAAGGTCGTGGTGGATTCTCCGTCACTGGCAATTTTTAAATCCAGATCGGATGTGTGTCTCAAAACTCTGCTGTAGGAATTATTTTGGGGCGGTCCCTGGCCTGAGCTATACAGGGGGTCAGACTAGATGATCACATTGGTCTCTTCTGGCCTTGGAAACTATGAACTTTTATTGCAGAATCTTTGGTGCCAAATGAGTTTAGGCACCAGCTGAATGGGCGCTTTGTGAATACCAGTGGCACCTAAAGCTGGGAGTTAAATGCCTAAAGTGGCAATTAGATGCCTACGCCCCTTTGTGAATCGAGCCCAAAGTGACTTGCCAAAGGCCACATGGCTGGTCACTGGTAGAGCTAGGAGTAGAACCAAGTCTTCCTGCCTTCCAGGCCTGTCAAGGCTGATTCCCCACTTTGGCACTTCGAGTGCAGAAGGTGGGGGCCCGCAAGGATTCTAAAAATTAATACTGGCCACTCCAGGCTTGTATTACACTCCCAAGGTTACAGCTTTTCTCTGACCTTGGATGGGTAGATGCTGCCACCACCCAAGTGCAGAACCCCTTTGAGAGCCCAGGAAGGCACATTTGGGAATTCCTTCCTGTGGGTACCCTCCAGCCCCTTCACCCCCTCCCCCCCACCCGGGGAAGAGCTGAGAAAGAAAAAAAAAGGGAAATCTGCTGTTGCCAGCAGCTAATGAAACAACATGGGCACAAACCTCTTAAGACACTAAAATCCAATTCTGTTCTTTAAAAAGGTAAATTTTATTAATAAAAAAAGAAAGAAAATACATCTGGGAACTCAAGCTGTTGCTAGATTTAAAAAAAAACCAACTAAAAGGATTAAGCATCATGAATAGCTTTCTTGAGGTCCAGCTTAAAGGTTACAAGCAAAACAAAAGGACCTGGGGTTAGCACAGAGGAATCCACAAGCCATAACGAAAGAAAAGGAATAACCCCAATCGCGTCTTCCTAGACGTTTCCTGATCTACTTACATAGCTGGGGTTTTAAATGAGTAGTTTCTAGGTATGATTTTTTCATACCTGGCCCAATCTTCTTACAGCATCGCTCTGCCCTGTCCGCCTCTCCCCGGAGAAAAACAAAAACAAACAGACAAAAGGGGAGTCTTGTTTCCATTTTAAAAAGTTCTAGCTTTCCCATTGGCTCTTTTGGCCAGGTGCCCACTCACTTCCTTTTATCTATGCATCGCAGCGAGACTTTTTAACCCTTTCCAGGTAGAGCAATTAGAGAGGGATTTTTATAGCTACTAGCTGGCTGGATGTCCATAAAAGGGAGCTACCCCCCTTCCCCTTCATTTATCACAAGGCCACTGCCTGATTCACTGTAAACCACACTGGCTCTCTTGGGTCTGGTCTACACCTAAAATTTAGGGCAACCTAGTTACATTGCTCAGGGGTGTGAAAAATGCACGGCCCTGAGAGATGTAGTTAAGCCAACCTAAGCCCCAGTGTAGACACTGCTGGGTAATCGGGGGAATTATTCTGTCAATCTATTTACCTGCTCTTGGAGGGGTGGATTAGTTACAGTGTCAGAAAAACCCCTTCCGTCGCTGTAGCGAGTGTCTACACTGCAGCTGCAGCATCCTCGCTGAGTGCCGTAGCATCTGCAGTGTGGACATTGCCTTGGGCTCATATGTTTTTAAATCTCTCTGGATGATTTCAGAGTTAGCACGTAATATTCTAATGGAATACATACCTCCAATTCATTCTGACAAAAACTTGTGAGTGCACATTCTCATAGACGCGTACAAATCCACAGTGACGCACTGTTTGCTGTTTCCAAGTCTGCGAATTAAATCTGATCCAAAGCTCATCCAATGGGAGCCTTTGCACGGACTGCAATGGGCATTGGCTCAAAACGCAGAGTGGGAAAATATCACCATTATATCATTCGCAACCGTGAATGTTAAGATTTTTGCAAAAGCAGCGTAGTGGCTAATGGATGGAAAGGGATTGATCTCTATCCAACACCGTCCTTTAGAACAGCTCGTTCTCTAACACCATCAGACGGTGACTAAATGTAATAAAATTCGGTATCGCTAGGGCTTGCAATTAGTTATTTATACAGTTCCATTAGTGTGCATAGTGCTTGACATATAAAGATTCATCCTCTTGCAATCAGAGGCCTGGTCTAAACACAGTGTTTGTACCGACTTGACCATTTTAATTAGGGGTGTGATTTTTTTTTTTGACCAAAAGAAATAAATCTGTACAACCGCTTGGATGGACACAGTTATAACGGAGCTATATAGAGGTATAGCTTATTCCCCAAATTTTACAGGAATAATGTCATAGAATCATAGAAGATTAGGATTGGAAGAGCCCTCAGAAGGTCATCTAGTCCAACCCCCTGCTCAGAGCAGGACCAACACCAACTGTTACAGATACACCTTTACCTCGATATAACGCGACCCGATATAACACGAATTCGGATATAACGCGGTAAAGCAGCGCTCCGGGGAGGGGGCTGCACACTCTGGTGGATCAAAGCAAGTTCAATATAACGCGGTTTCACCTATAACGCGGTAAGATTTTATGGCTCCTGAGGAAAGCGTTATATGGAGGTAGAGGTGTAATTGTATCCACACAAGGGTGATTATACTGATCTAACTACATCCATTTCAAACCCATAGGTAAAGCCCTACAAAAACTATGGACAGACAAGACCTAACATCAGATTCTACCACCCTGACTCATGCTGAGTAGCACATAATGATACAAGAATTCCCATTGAGATCTGTGGATGAAATTCATTCCTGGGCAGAGAGCCAGCCCAAGGGCAGTGTAGCGGGTAAGTGGGACTTAAATGGGGGTGACTTTCACCCAATAAGAGTAAGATTGGGGGTTTGATATTCACAGTGCCCCACTGAAGGGCATTGTGGGAAACTCAGCCCTTAAAGGCAAAGTCCCTAATACCACAGGGAGAAATGGACCCCTAAATAACGCCGTGAAGTTAGTTCTTTGGCTAACAAAATAATGAACTAGTCTGGATTTTTACCCTCCCTCCCCACCCCCCCAAAAAAACCTCCACAAACTGAACCCAAACATTACTGTGGCTTGGGAATGTGTAATTAAACTCCCTGCAACCTCCTGGTTCTGTCCAGCGCGACAGCGATGCCGATGTACTTAGACAAAGGCAGTTCTCATCATGTCATCACAGCTTCCCAGACTCTTGAGGTCCTGGTAAATATGCAGAAGACAAATACAATTAGTGTTTACTCTTGATTCTCTAACAACAGAGGCTTACATATCAAGGGTTCTAGTCTACTTAGCATGGCTTTGATAACCATATACAAGGAGTGGCCTTATTTACCATTTCAATACTCTTCTAATAGGTCCTTAAGGGTTGCTTCCAGGTCACCCTGCCTGCTGGTTGGCTTAACGTTCATTGGCTCAGCGTCACAGCTTCATATTTAGTAAGAACCATTAAACAAGAAGAAATAAACGACCAGCCCTTGCCGAAAGCGGCCTGTTTGCTGGGTCGTGAGAGGGCCTCTTGGTTTACCACAAAGGTTGAGAACCGAAACCACTGCGTATGGGCATTCACCTTTTCCATGGGAGATCCGGGTTTAAATCCCTACTCAAAATCAGACAGATCAAAGATTTTAAAACAGTCTCCTACCTCCCAGATGAATGCCCTAACCACTGGGCTCTGGGGTGTTCTGGGACCCCAGCCTTTCCCACACAAAAGCTGGTTAGGCATGCTCTAAGCACACCTACCAGATCTGGTCCTGCAGACTAGATAAGTAGAGGACCCTATGCCTCGTTTAAGGATTCTGCCAGGGTTTAGGTGTGACAAAGGGCTCTGAGCAGCTCAGCAGCGTCAGGTCTTACAGGCACCTCCACTAGTGGGAACTTAGATACCTCCAGGATTAGGCAATGCCTGAGTGAGGGGTTTGAGAACCTCAGTGTAGGATGACTATATTTCCCTAAACTGAAAACGGGATGCCGGATAAGAGATGGTCAGTGCTCAGGGGAGTTTACTTACAGTACGCAAAAAAGATACGGCGGTTTCAGATATTGTATAGTGTCATATATTTTACTTACAATTCAGTAGTTACTGGCCTTGTCTCGCTACTGCTCTTCAGGGTGTGAAGCTGCGCAGTGTTGGCCCGAGCCACCTGGCGCCACTACTGCCCCCTGAAGGTTCCTCTGCACAGCCCTAGGGACACTGTGCCCCACAGTTTGAAAACCTCTGTCTTATGAAGTCATCACTTAATTGATCCAAATCCTTCTGTTTACTGTATCCTGGATGGTCTGAATAGTAAAAGCAGTTCAATCACAAGTAGAGTAGTCTACTCTGAATGGTCTGTTCTGAATAGCATCCCAGTCATCAGCTGGCAACAGCAAATGGGACAAATGCCCAGTTTTGCCAAAAAAGTGGTGATGTCTGGGACAGGGCTGTAAAAGGGGACTGTCCCGGCCAAAACTGGATGTATGGTCACCCTACCCCAGTGGCTCCTGAATGTCGTACTTGGATACCTAAAGTGGCAGTTAGGTGTCTAAGTCCATTTGTGGATCTAGCTGGAAGTGACTTGGTCGAAGTACAAGTCTGTGGCAGAGCAGGGAAATGAACCCAGACATCCAGGATAGCCCTTTAACCACCGACTGTCCTTGTAGGTTCCGAAATTCTTTCTGGCTCAACCCAAAGTAGAAGCTGCCTTAGAGAAAACAAACCTCCAACCTTTTGCAAAGTCACTCATCATGAAATGCAACCCGGATGGCTCCTAAAATTGGGCATAGCTTCGATTAGGGAAGGCAGTAGCTTACATAGAATTTAACCAGGAAGCTATGTCACAGGACGCTCTAGTATTTAAATATACAGAGGCCAGGGGGCTCAATCAATGCAAAGTCACTTCAATTGGCTACTGTTGCAGGGTTGAAACTCGCAGGAGCAGCTGGCCTGGGGGAGGAAGGCCAACATAAATACCGAGACTGTCTTGTGGTGTCATATCTGTGAATCACTCTGGATTTGCAAGTCAGAACAACCTAATGTGAGGAAAACAATCTTCAGGGAACATTGGATTCCGAATGGAATGGTGTGAAGGGGCATCTAAGGCAACGCAGCCTAATGTACACACACTGCTACACATGTGATCTAGCTGCATACAATGTCTACCTGTTGAACCTTTGCGGACTGACTTGATGGGCTCATTATCAGTCTAGAACCATGCAGATCCCATATAGCTTTACTAGGGCATATAGAATCCAGGGCTTCTTACCTACCATCCCTCCCTGCTATCCTTTAGATAAGATGAAAAGTCAGAAGGACATAGATTCTGATCCTGGCTCTGATGCTACTTGCCGTTGGACCTTGAGAAAGTCACTTCATCTCTCTGGGCTCCAGTTTCCTTATCTGCGGACATGGTAACTCATATCGACGAAACTGGAAAAATGGGTATGATGCTTAACCAGCTTTGCAATGTGCTCTGAGATCTCTAGATAATAAGGTTTATAGCAGTACTGTCAGAATCTACCACCTTGGCTGTGTTTCAGACCTGCAAAGCTCGCATTTGTACACATATGTGGCAGGGTCTATCAGGCTTTGTTGGTCCCCCGCTGGAGGCGCCAACGCCTTGACCCCCACGCTTAAGGAAAATTCTCGGTTTGGGCTGTCAAGCCAGAATTTGTCCTCCAGAGATGTAGAAGGGCCAGGAGATGACACAGACCAGTAGGGGGCCAGCAGGTGAGTTAAGAAGGCTTCTTCTGCGGGGAGTGCTAGGAGAGACTGGGACAGCAGAGAAGCTCCTCAGAACTAGACCAGAGCTCCATGGTCAGGGCAAGTGCTGCAATCAAGTTCTTGCCTTTTACGTTTGTTTGTTTAAAGGCCCGGACGGCCAGATTCTGAGTGAGTTATTATTTAACAGTTTAAAGACTGAACGCTCAGCTTATGATATGGGCTGGCCTGCTCTGCAGTGGCTGCGACACCATGTAAACTGAAGCAGGGGGCACCTGCAAAGCCACGCAAAGGGGTGCAGTGGTGGGGAGTGGAACGGCTTACCACATAACAACGAGCAATTGCACACGCAAACGCTAATTGGGGTGCATACATTTCACCTACTCTGGTTACTCAAGGACCTTGCCAGTGTTTCCCTAGTTAAATCAATATGGTTGCCTCAGTACCTGCAGCATTCCCTGTCTATACTGGAAGAAATAGCGAGGGAATGCGGCAAGTACTAGGTAATGTTATTTAATTAAGGCACTTGGCAATTCTTTTTTTTTTTAAGGCTAATCCCCATATGTGGGAAATTGGGACTCGTGCCTAGGGCCTCTTTTCAGAGCAAAGGTCTCTCTGAGAGATAAGGGGCAGTCATCAGTAAGGATCCTCTGGAATTCAGACTTTGGGATATGTGTGAGGCGGTATCTCCCTCCCTATTTCCTCTCACTTTTCTCTCTGGATAGAGTTGGAGATAAGGAGGGATTATCTCTACCTGCTGGCTGTCTAGATATGGGGCAGAGTATCGGATGCAGCTATAATCTCAGATAGATTTCCCCCCCCCCCTTCACTCTTGTTAGCCAGCAGATTTCCTCCTGGTGTCCGTGGATTATGCTGCTGACATGACCGTCTGTGTTCAAAACTCAGAAGCAAGTTGAGAAGGTTCGGAGGAAAGGACCCTTCTCCTGGGAAGGAACTTTCATGAAGTTTGCAAGTTCTCTGATTTTTGGAGCGATTAAAGAAATGGTTATAGGATGCAGCCTGTTGGGAAGTGTCTTTTTCCATCCCCGGTTTGTTACTGCTCCTAACCATAGAACTTGGCATGTTGGCTCAAACTGCAGAGCTGTATCCGCTCTGGCAGTGCACGGTTCAATCTTGGCTGAGATGCTGGTTGTCCTGCTAAATTATACATTCTGGTGATTATAAACTGGGCCTGCAACTGCATATGTGTTAACATAGCAAAGCTGGATAATTACAAGTGCAATGGTGTACGCAAGCAAAACTTGGGCCAGATTGTTATTTACACTACGGGCTATTTACACCATTGTGGGTGATGAAAAAGGACCTTAAAGTGTGCGTGAACTGACCCTCACTTTCCATACCCAGAATGGTGTAAAGGGGCCTGGGTGTAAGTGACAATCTGGACCCTTGTCTGTGCAATGTCATGCACATCAGCAGGGCTGCATACATAAAAGGGCCATTGATGTCAGTGGGTGATTGGACTGGGTTCTGGGGCTGGAAACTGGTCAAACCTTGGAATGTCTGTTCTGTGGGAAATCGAGTCATTTCGAAAAAGCCTTCATCCCAAATCAGAACAAAACCTAGATTAGGTGGTGAATGCAAAGAATAGAGCCAACCCAAGATATAGCTTTAAAGAAAATAAAAGGACCAATACTGAAGCTAAACAGAGCAGCACAGCTGAATCTGCTGGTCTAAGTAGCAGGAACGTGACAGATTCAAGGGAGCTCTCCCTGAGCTATCAAGCAAGAACAAGGTCCATCATTGGCAAACCAGACTGTTGGTGTCACACATTGGGGTGTGATTTCCCTGCAGAATCAAAGGCATGAGAGTCTGGGTAGGTAGGTGGGGAAGGAAGCTCTTATTCCTACCCAGACATCTTCATTAATAGCAAAAGGTACAAATAAAAGTAGAGCAAAGGGAGTTGCCTTTTTTTTTTGGTATACAAACTCTCTCCTTTTTATGCTGTGCTGGTGTCAAAGTCCCTTTACCGAGATTGCATCAATGCATCTATTTCAAGTGTCCACTTGACTGAACTATGGGGTAGATTGTCAATGTGGTTCTTCTTGGGGATTTCATCTTCTTAATGTTCATGAAATTATAATATGGAGATATACCTATCTCATAGAACTGGAAGGGACCTTGAAAGGTCATTGAGTCCAGTCCCCTGCTGTCACAGCAGGACCAAGTACTGTCCCTGACAGATTTTTGTCCCTCCTGGGGGAGGGATAGCTCAGTGGTTTGAGCAGTAGCTTGCTAAACCTAGGGTTGTGAGCTCAATCTTTGAGGGGGCCATTTAGGGATCTGGGCAAAAAATATGTCTGGCCATGGGTCCTGCTTTGAGCAGGGGGTTGGACTAGATGATCTCCTGAGGTTCCTTCCAGCCCTGATATTCTATGAAGGCCGTGTAGCTACGTCCCCCAGACATTCCACCCTCAAATGAATTCTGTGTGGAAACAAGTAATGTAGATTGTGAAAGGAAAGGACTTCCTACTTAAGGCACATGAGCTGCCTATGCAGCATTAGACTATTGATCCCTCTTTGTAGAGCCCTGGTTGGTAAAACATACTCAAAGAGTAGTTCTCATCGGTTCACTGTCAAACTGGGAGGGTGTATCTAGTGGGATTCCGCAGGAGTCTGTCCTGGGTCTGGTCCTATTCAATCTTTTAATTAGTGACTTGATGATGGAGTGGAGAGTACACTTACAAAACCCAGGTGGTTGCAAGCACTTTGGAGGACAGGAATAGAATTCAGAATGATCTTGACAAATTGGAGAATTGGTCTGAAATCAACCATGTGAAATTGAGTCCAAAGTACTACACCGAGGAAGGAAAACTCAGATGTACAAATACAATAACTGAGGAATAGCTGGCGAGGCAGTGGTACTAAAAGGATCTTGGGATTATAGCAGATCACAAATTGAATATGAGTCAAAAATGTGAGGCAGTTGCAAAAAAGGCCAATGTCATTCTGGGGTGTATTAACAGGAGTATTGTATGCAAGATATGAGAGGTAATTGTCCTGCTTTACTCGGCACTGGGGTGGCCTCAGATGGAGTATTGTGTTCAGTTTTAGGTGCCACACTTTAAGAAAAATGTGGACAGGTTGTAGAGAATCCAGAGGAGAGCAACACAAATGATAAAAACCTGACCGATGAGGAAAGATTTAAAAAACTGGGCATGTTTAGTCTTGAGAAAAGAAGTCTGAGGAGGGACCTGATAGTCTTCAAATATGTTAAGGGTTGTTATAAAGAGGAGGGTGACCAGTTGTTTATCGAGGGTAAGACAATAAGTAATAGGCTTAATCTGCAGCCAGGGAGATTTAGATTAGATATTAGGAAAAGCTTTCTAACTGTAAAGATAGTTACACACTGGAACAGGTTACCAAGGGAGGTTGTGGAATCCCCATCACTGGAGATTTTTAAGAACAGGTTACACAGACACCTGTCAGGGATGGTCTAGGTATACTTAATTCTGCCTTAGATCTCTTCCATGATCCTGTCTGTGACAGTGACGCATACAAGCTGCTAGAGAAGAAGCCAGATGCTTTGTATAATGCACCTGGCTAATTATGCTATCATTTTGCTCAGATACGTGGAGAGTTCTACAGCTTATTCCCCAAAGCATTAGATGTATTGACTTGTATCTGTTTCTAAGGTTACATGGCTAAAATGGATCATGCTGGTTATAAAGTTATCCTTCTCTTTTTAAAATCGAGCCATGATCATTGTCTCAATTCATAGATTCATAGATTCCAAGGCCAGAAGGGACCATTGTGATCATCTAGTCTGACCTAATACAGCACAGGCCAGAGACCTGCCCCGAAATAATTCCTAGAGCCGAGCTTTTAGAAAAACACCCCATCTTGATTTTAAAATGGTCAGTGGTGGAGAATCCACCCCAACCTTTGGTAAATTGTTCCAATGGTTAATTACTCTCACTGTCAAAAATGTCCACCTTATTTCCAGTCTGAATTTGTCTAGCGTCAGTTTGGATCATGTGCTACCTTTCTCTGCTAGATTGACGAGCCCGTTATGACCACCTGTGTTGGGATGCGCAGATGCCAGGGTGATGAGCAGAGCAGAAATACGTAGACATAGGCAGAGATTGACAGGTCAGCTACGTGCTGTCGAGGGAAGAAGTATTTTCTGGTATTGGTTTTGAATGTAAGGCAAAGCACTGCCAGCCAACATTTCTCAAAGGGAGTTAGTGTCAGCACTAGGATTCAAATTTGAGAATATAGATACCCACCTCTCGGGCTGGTTCACTAATTGCAC
Organism: Terrapene triunguis; assembly: GCF_002925995.2. Lineage (NCBI taxonomy): Eukaryota > Metazoa > Chordata > Testudines > Emydidae > Terrapene > Terrapene triunguis. Next base: position 5,765,027 of record NW_020664587.1, read on the forward strand.
TTTTTAGCTATTGATCTCAGTGCCCTCTACAAAGGAAGAAGAGTTCTACCTGCGAAGAAATTTCACCTGACTTTCAGAACATGAATTCTTTTAACATGGGGAAACCGGTGGGCAGGCGGTAACCATACGAAATTGACACAGCAGCAAGGAGATCCAAGACAACCAGGGGCCTCCCTCCTGCTGCAGCCCTCATCTGCCTTCACAGCCACAGAGTACCAGAAGGTCCTCTATATGCACCCAATCCACCGTTGGGGTCTTTTGAAGTTTGGACCATGGTTAGTCATGAGCCTCACCTCAGACCTGCTCTCCAAGGGGGACCCTACCAGGAGTATAAAAGCTCTGGACAATATAGCTCTGAGGGTTTTTAGCCCACGCAAACCTCTCCTCCACGACAAGGTTGCAGTCCATCAGAGAGGAGCAGTATTACAGAACTCTTGATGCAGTCCTCACAGCCACACCTAAGGCAGACAAACTCATCCTCCTGGGAGATTTCGGTGCCAGAGTTGGATGGGATTCCCAACTCTGGAGAGGCACAATAGGCAAAGAAGAGGTGGGAAATGTAAACCCCAATGATATTCTCCTCCTCGGCAAATGTGTGGAACATGACCTGCTCATCACAAAAACCATCTTTAGGCAGAGTAACAAATTTAAGACCACCTGGAAACATCCTCGGTCCAAACACTGGCACTTCCTTGACTATGTTATAGTCAGAGCCCGAGACTATACTGACCTCCGTATAACACGCGCGATGAGAGGTACCAATCACTGTTGGACAGACCATTGATTAGTAAGTTCAGGTATGTACCTGCAGCTCACTCCACCATAGCGCAAACACCCAAAGACTAAGTGAAAGTGGTACAATGTCAAAGCACTTCAAGACCAAGCCAGCTGCGAGACGTTCCAGCAACATCTGTCTGAGAAACTCTCTAACCTTCCTGACAACATCATTGACATTCAAGAGCACTGGGATCAACTTAAAAACACCATTCACAGGGCATGTGCTGAAACCATCGAATAGTCCACTCATTGGCACCAACACTGGTTTGATGAAAACAACGAGGAAATCCTAGCATTAATTCAGCAGAAAAGAAATGCATTCTATAACTGGCAAAATGATTCCTCTAACAAACGAAAACCTGAGGCCTATCACCTGCTTAAAGCCAAAGTCCAAAGGAGCTATGTGATATCAAAAACAAGTGGTGGCAAGAGAAGGCCTCTGAGATCCAGGGTTTCGTAGACCAGGATGACATGAGAAGCTTCTTTCAAGCAACAAAAGCTATATATAGACCAAGCTCCAAAGGCCCAACCCCCTTACATTCCCAGGCTGGCTCTGGAAAGAGCACTTTGAGAGCCTACTAAACCGTGAATCCATGGTCTCTGAAGACACCATCGAGTTTATTCCACAATGCTCAGCAACAGAACACCTTGCTGATCCCCCATCTTCTGAGGAAGTCCGGCATGCCATCACTCAGACAGAAAACCAGACAGCACCAAACCCAGACGGCATCCCAGCTGTGGTTTTTAAAGCTGGTGGAACAATGCTCCAGCACAAATTTTGCCAACTCCTCAACAAAATCTGGACCTGCGAAGAAATTCCACCTGACTTTAAGAACACCAACATTGTTACAATATTCAAGAAAGGGGACAAATCTTTGTGCGTGAACTACAGAGGTATTGCTCTCCTCTCCATCGCAGGGAAGATTCTTGCCCAGATCCTACTAAACTGCTTCCTCCCCCTTGCTGAGGAACTCCTCCTTGAATCACAGTGTGGCTTCAGGCCATCCTGAGGCACAACCGACATGATGTTCGTGGCATCACAGATACAGAAGAAGTGCAGAGAGCAATACCAGGCATTCATTGGCCTAACCAAGGCCTTTCACTCTATCAATCATGATGCCCTCTGGAAGGTGCTGTGTAGGTTTGGCTGTCCACAGAAATTCATTTCCATCATCAGACTACTCCATGATGGGATGACTGTCACCATTTTGGGCAACAGCTCAGAGACTGAACCATTCACCATTTGCACTGGTGTCAAACAGGCTGTGTCATTGCTCCAACACTCTTCTCCATTTACCTTGCCATGATCCTGATTCTCATTCGTTACCACCTCCCTGATGGAATCGGGATTGAGTATCGAATGGATGGCCAACTCCTCAATCTTTGATGTCCCTAAAAAAAAATCTAAGATCATGAGAATTGTCATCACTGACCTTCAGTATGCAAATGACTGTGTCATTCTTGCACACACAGAGGCCGACCTGCAAAGCACCCTAAATCTTTTTGCAGATGCCTATCACAGCCTGGGTCTCTCTCTCTCTCAACATCGAAAACCAGCCTTCACCTACACAAACTACTCTTCATACTCCACAAATCACCATCAGTGGAGAACCCCTGGAAAACATGGACCATTTTCCGTACCTTAGCAGCCACCTCTCCCAAGCAGCATTGGCACAGAAATTGAATACAGGATCCGCTGTGCCAGCACATTTTTTGGAAGATGATTCAAATGAGTCTTCAATGATAGGGATCTACAAACAGGTATCAAGATCTTGGTTTACAAGGCAGTTGTCATCCCCACCCTTCTCAATGGGGGTGAGATGTGGGTAGCCTACAGCCGACATCTCAAGTGACTGGAGTGGTTCCAGCAGCGCTCCCTCAGGAGGAGTCTCAGGATCTGCTGGGAAGACCGACGCACTAACATCAGCATTCTCTCTGCAGCCAACATCAGCAGTATAGAAGCACCGGTCATGAAATACCAACTCCGCTGGGCTGGCCACTGTGGCCTGACACTCACCCCCCGAAGCAAGTACTCTTCTCTCAGTTCAGTCAGGGAAGAAGGGCTCGCGGAAGGCAGCGGAAGCATTTCAAAGACGTACTAAAAGTACATCTTAAAAAGGGAGGCATCAGCCCAACAAACTGGGAGTACTCGGCCCGGAACAGAACACGGCAGCACCACACCATACACCAAGCCACAGCTCACTTTGAGGAGAACGGACGTGCTCATGAGACAGAGACGCGACAAAGGAGGAAAGAAAGGACACAACAGTCCAGCCAACAACTGTGTCTCCTCCAAGATTACACCTGTCACTTCTGTGGGAAAATCTACAGGGCACGAATTGGGCTCCTCAGCCACTTAAAAACTCACCAGTGAACCCGCTTGGCAGAAATCATCCTCGCATCGAGGGACAGCTGAAGAAGACAAAGGAAGGTAAGGATTTAAGGATGGGAAAACAGAGGCACAGAAAAGTGACTTGCCTGTGGTTTAAGGTTGCCAGTTGTCTGGTTTTCGACCAGAACACCTGGTCGAAAAGGGACCTTGGTGGCTCTGGACGGGTCTGGGGCTAAGACAGGCTCCCTACCTGCCCTAGATCTGTGGATTCCTGCGGCCTCTAGGCACATGGATGGCCAGGGAGGCTCTGCGTGCTGCCTGTGCCCTCAGTGCTGGCTAAGCAGCTCCCATTGTCTGGGAACCGTGACCAATGGGAGCTGAGGGGGCAGCACCTGCACACGCAAGAGCAGCGCACGGAGCCTCACTTGGCTGCCCATGAGCCTAGGGACTGCAGAGACCTGGCGGCCTCTCCCTGAGAACCATGGTAAGCGCCAGGATAGAGAGGTGGATGGGAGGGTGCATGACAGTTTGTTTTAGGATCCAGCACATACCACATCCCCTTTCTCTCTGGGTCAAATTCCCCAGTGCAGAGAGGAAGAGCTCCAGAATATAGAGAGTGGAATTAAAGGAGAGCAAGGAAGGAACAAGAGCTAAAGGAAGGAATGTGTTGGGTCCCTGTTGTGGAGCCCGTCTGCATGCAGCACTTCCAGAGCAATCAATAGCCGCACAGAAAGCGCAGTGGCAGCAGAATCTGGCTCTGTGGAGGAGAATTTAAAAGAGGCTAACTCAAGGGGAGTGACCTGCAAAGGTTCCTTGCTGCAGGCATCCTCTGTGCAGCCATGAGGATGTCTACACAGCAATAAAACACCCGCGGCTGATCTGTATCTGCTGACTTGGGCTGTGGGGTCATCAGTTTGCGGTGTAGGTGTCTGGGCTCGGGCTGGAGCCAGGGGTCTGGGAACCTCCCCCCAATGGGGTCCCCAAGCCCAGACAGCTACACTAAGAATATATAGCCTGTAGCCACCGCCCCAATTAGCCCCAGATGTTCTATTGCAGGATAGACATATCCCATGTGAGATGGGAGCTGTCAGCCCGTTACTACAGCATCCTAACGTTCTGCTACGAATGAACTGGTAAACTCCTGTCATGCCGAGCCAAATATTTCCTGGTTTGGGATGGAGGAAAACACAGCTGGAAGCTGGTGACATCTGTCAGCAAACCCTCCAGCCTCTGGGTGGTCCCTTTTCTCTTGTTACCCTTCTTTCTGCCACACTTGTGTGCAACTTGCTTGAAACAGTGTGAGCTGTGTCTACTCTTCCTGCTGTGGACGGGCTGCACAGCCTCAGGGCTGCATGGGTCACAGGAAAAACAGAACGTTGCTATGTTGATCCATGTAAGTTAGCGCTATGAACTCATCTCTGTGGGTCCAGACAAGCACCCGCCCGTTGGGATGGGGCCGGGTTTATCTGACCCTCATGCAAACATTGAAACTCTTGGCATCCAGCCATCGCTACATTACAGAAGACCGGGCCAAGCATCCTGAAATGGCTTGGCAGATGGAGTTTCCGCAGGGGGGTGGAAATTTCATATTGATAGGGGGGCTGGAACCCATATTCTCCTGCTCCAAAAGAACCATCCCCTATCACTTGAGCTGACAGAGAATAACTCTTTCGAGTAGAGGGCTGTGACACATAAATGAGCAGTTCTCATCCTAAGCCCCAGAGGCCCGTGGGGCATGGATATGCTAGCCAGTCCATGAAAGGGTATTTTTCAAAGCCCCAAGGTGATATTCTGGCTCCCTGACAAGGATGGCGCAAAGCAGCTCGGTGGTCTCTGACAATAACTAGCAATGCTTAATGACTTCTTGTAATTACAGCGTTCTCTGGTTTACGCCGCCTCAACTCCAGCTGAGGACAGGAGCTGTTTCATATTTAAACAGTATTACAGCCGAAGCACTCCCAGGGGGAGCGTATTGGTCTTGAAGGCTGCGGTTTAATTCTCTGCACCGCTAATTAGATCAGGAAAACAACCGGGGAGATGCAAGCAGAGGGTTTGTAGAGGCGTGTTAACAAGCAAGACTTGTGTTGTTGTTTTTGCTAAACAACAGTGCTGGGAGCCTGCTGTGCTTCAGAAGCCCGTTCAGCGGGGCCTTGTGTGTCCCCACAAATTTCTTGGGCATCATGACTGGGCAGAAAGAAGGCAGGTTAGGGAAGGAAACTGGGAACACGTCCACTGGAAATCCCATTAGAAATCCCAGGTGAGGGGAATGCAGCCAGAGCGCGCTGGGAGGGAAGGCCAGCGTTTCGGCTCAAGTGGCTGTTTCTGCACATTGAGCCTGGGTCTGTGGGACCTGGGCTTGTGCACGAGGTGGGTACGTCTACACAGCCCGCAGCAGCGAGCCTCCAAGCCCGGGTTCAGACTCTGGCTCGTGTGGCCCTCGCTACCGTGCCCAAAAGAGCTGTGTAGACTCAGGCTGGATGTCAGGCTCGGAAGCCCATGCCACTTCCTAGATTCTGAGCCCCAGCCACAATATTTCTACAGCTATTTTCAGCATGGCAGCGTGAGCCCAAGTCCATTGGCCTGCGCTCGGAGACTCACAGCTCTGGGCAGCCACTCGCTGTGCCGACGTACGCGGTGTTTCCGGGCCTGTGCTTGAGTGTCCACACTGCGTTGTAAACCTGGCTTAGGATTGCTGAACCAGGTCTCGCAGCCATGCTAACATGTCCGTACTGCACTAGGCAGACCTCCTTGATGAAAAACACAGGGCTTGGAGCCCAGTCATAGCAGGACTTGGGCTCTGACCCACCCCCATAGCAGGGGCCTAGTACCTGGGTCCTGACTGCTTGCAGACTGATTTGTGTGTGTACGAAAGGGGGGTTGAACTGAGTCAGGGGGATGTCTACATTGCATTTTAATATCTGCAGCAGGGATCCCAGAGCCCAGATCTAGACTCAGGCTTCTGGGGTTCACAGTTTGGCGCTAAAAATAGCTGTGTAGACATTCAGGCTCAGGCTGGACTCTGAAGCCCACTCCCCTCCCTGCATTTTAAAATGCAGTGTAGACACTCCCCAAAAGGGCTAGGTTGTGGAGGGTGAGAGGGGCCATGAAACAGCTGGAGGGAGGCAAGGGTAGAGTTCCATGCCCACCAACTGGGGCTGACCATCACCAGTGTCTCAAGCCTGGGAGCTCAATGAGAATAAGCCCCTGAATGCCTGGCGACTTACATGAAGCTCATCCAAATGCATCTAAATCTCTTCAGACCGGAAATGTCATGAGCATAAATTTTCCTGATGGGATTTTGCAGTGACTTCTAGAGCTCGACAAATAGCTGATTTTTCGGTTTGGTGTCCGCTCTGAAAAAGAAAACATTCAAAAATGTGGTTCCGTTCCAACCAAATCTGATTATTATCATCATCATTATTTATTTTATTTTATATTTTGATGTTGCAGTGAATAAAAAATGCCTGCGTGGAATTTGTTCTACAGCACAGATTTGAACCAGGGTTTTCCCCGCCCTAGGAGATTGCCCTCGCTAATGGCTAAAGCATAATGCAGGCAAGCTGATGGGTGGCAGCAGCAGTACTTCACCACCTCCTCCTTGGCTGTTTTGTGGCTGGCTAAACCTATTCATGTTAAATTTGCCTCTAGTTTCAGGTCGACTGAAACCTCATTTTGCGTCAAATGAACGATATGTCCAAAAAACGTCATGCCTCTCTAGTGAGTTCAGGATTTAGCTAGGTTGGAACGACAGGAGCAGCTGCTTTGTCTCCTCCCATATTTTGTGTGTCCGCCTTCAAGCAAAATCACAAAGCACCAAGACATATTAAAAAAACAAAAGTTTTCTGAAGTCTTCAAATGCTCAGGGAGCTTGCATTTGGGCTCATTTTGCAGCCTGTTTTATTAAATCCAGTTTGCTCATCGACAGTTGTCATCTGCGACTTCCAACAGAAGGGCAAAACGTCCTGAGGGATTTTGACAAGGAGCTTTGTCCTCTTTGGGTGACCACCACTTGCTCATTTCATATATGCCACCACTCAGAGCTGGGCTCGGAGATAGGCCTGCACCAAACCCTTGGATCCAAAATATCCCAGACTTTGGGTTCAGAGACTGAAAAGCTAAACTCAGTTGGGATCTTGCAAATAGTTTCAAATAGCCCCAATCTTTATAATGGGCAAAAGCCTCCATCCAAAAACTCTTTGGCATATTTGAAATCTAGAACTCAACTGGTATTTCTAACACTTCTCTTGTGGTAGTGTAACGCCGACATACCCCAGTCGGCGGCGGGCGGGATGGCACCTAGGACCTCTGGAGCTAAATGCATGAGTGAAAAGCCATATGGCCCTTAGCTAATGCTGTAGAGGAGACTCATTAAGTTCTCTCTCGACATGGTCTTGGTGTTACTAGATGGGACAGAACACCACACCCAGAAGGTGTGTGGGTTACACTAGCATCTAGAGACTAACCAGCTTGGGGTCACTTTGAATTAGGTGTCGTAAAAATATAGAGAAAATGAATCCTGGCCCTAAAGATCTGAGCATCCAAAAGACAAGACAACAGGTGCATGCGACAAAAGAGCAGGCCAGAGAGGGGAAATGACATAACCAAAAGAATGGGATGTGTGTATTTCTTAGCCAACCAGGAGCAGCACAACTGCCACCTGCCTGGCCATAATTTCTATATCCAGTGTGTGATTTGGCCCCCTCTTTTACCCTCACCACCCTGAAGATGAATAGCATTTTTAGTAGTACGATTATAATATGTGTATTATGGTAGCACCTATGAGTCATGGACCAGAGACCCATTGTGGTAGATGCCAATTCCCCATGGTCATCCAGTCACCAAACAGGCCCATTGCTATGTCTCCATTAGGATTTCACACTGGGAGAACTGTCTTGATATAAAAACACCCCTTTTTTTGTAGTGAAGCCATAGCCTGTGTCTGTCTGAGCAGGGCTTTTGGGAATGTTGAGCCATGCAGGCAGTGTTGTTTTGTAATTCGTTCTTACGTTTTTTTTATTTGGGGGAAGGAAATGGGAAAATCTGTTTCTCGCAACCCTTGGAAACTAGCTCCATCCAATTGCTTCATCTGCCTGCTGTATTTTGTGCGCTCGCATCAACCGAGCATATGCTCCTCTGCCTGTTTATTCTGTAATGTTACCTAAGAGGTGTCATAGTGCTGCTGTTCTCCGAGGCTTGACTGTAGCTGATACTTCTCTGCCTCATTGGGTGTTTGTGTGGGGATAATTACAGATAGTGCCCCGCTGTCTGGACCCTGGAATTCCTCCTTGGGGCACATTTGGTGTCTAGAATCCTGTGGCTCATTTCAGCCCATTATAGAGAGACTGCAAGAGGGGATAGATGTGAAATTCTTATCTACATCTTGCTTTGGACTCAGACTTTGCCCAAGCTCAGGGGTATTCAGCTCCGAAAGGAGGCTGATGTTCAGGCTCATCTCGAATTAAAAACAAAATAGAGAGCAACAAAACATTTGTAAATAAACTGTAGCGAAAAACTATTTCTGATTCCCCAATATCACTTCCCCTCCTCCATTTTATTCTCTATAAGTTCTTATCCTGCTTGGTCACCCTGGTATCTGAGCCCCTTCCAATTATGCATTAAGTGACCAGGCTAACATCGGTCCCATCTGGTTCTTTCCCTCTCATCCTCTCCGGGAGGAGTGAATTGTGTGTGCAGTGGAATGGACTGGTTTTGTAGGGTTTGGGGTTGTGGTTTTTTTACATATGTCCATAGCAATCTGCCCTTCTAGCAGAGAAGGTGGGTCAAAGGTGCACATCTTTTACTTGGAGCAAAAAACAGAGAGGTTTCTGAAGGTCCTTAGTTCCTTTGGAATTTGATCCATTGTCTCAGACAGCTCTTTCTCCTGCTCAGACATGCTTTACCCCAATGGTAGATGGTTCAACAGAGCCTGTCAGGTGGTAACCTTAGCCCAGGCCATTGATTATCTTGAATTTGAAGACATCACTCGCTCCTCTCCTCTTCCATTGAGGAACTGAGGGCACTAACTTCCACACTTGCAGTGTTTCCTCAGTGGAAGCACCCCTGCTTTCTTTAACCTGGTGCGGAATTTATCCGCCTGCAGAGCCTTTGCAAGATTCCAATAGACTCGTCTCCTACTAAAAGCCTGAGGTTACTGCCCAGAAGACCTCAGCTTCCTGGCAATGCCAGTGGGGAGCGTCCCTATGTGGGAAGCACTGTGTCATTGAAAATACTAAAACTATCACATTTCACAGCTCCTTCATGGTGCTGCAGCCCTGACTCGAGACTTGTCTACACACAAACTTGTGAGTGTTACGGCATCCTCACTCTGCTTGTTCTGCAGAGTGTATGAGTCTGCTACACCCCAACCCAGGCAGATTTAGCTCAAACTGCAACAGCTTTAGTTCTGGGGTTCCCCAGTTCAAACCCTAATGTGTCAGTAAAGATGGTGGCCTATCACACTTTCGTGGTATGGATACTCTATAACTAGGCTTGGCAGAATTCCATTTTTTTTTCTAATTTCTACAATGAATATCAATTTTTGTTTTTAAGAATTTTAACTTTATTTTTACAAAAAGAATGAGGAGTACTTGTGGCACCTTAGAGACTAACAAATTTATTTGGGCCTGAGCTTTCGTGGGCTGAAACCCACTTCATCGGATGCATGGAGTGGAAAATACAGTAGGAAGATACATATATACAGAGAACATGAAAAGATGAGGGTTGCTTACCAACTCTAACGAGACAAATCAATTAAGGTGGGGTATTATCAGCAGGAGAAAAAAAAACTTTTGTAGTGATAATCAGGATGGCCCATTTCAAACAGTTGACAAGAAACAGTTGCTGGAAATTAGTGGAAGGGGGAGAAGGTTGAGATTAGGGTTACGACAGCACTGACAGTGAGGTGCAGGGGGCTCATGGTATGCCAAGGGGCCCAAAACACCAGGGCACAAGGTACAGTCTTGGCAGTGCAGAGACCCCTGGCCAGGACTGCAAGGAGGAGGCCGAGCCCCGTCTGCTGAGCTGAACAGTTCCTGGCTGGGGATGGTTCCCATGCTCCTGGCTGGTGAGTGAGTGAGTGGGTCCGTGAGAGTGGAGCTGCAGAGGGGTCCCTGAGCTGCTGCAGGGTTAGTGACACCCACTCCCTGAAGGTACGGTGCTCCTGCCAATTGTTACCGTTCAACATTTTTTTGTTGATTTCAGCGTGTCAGCTGAAATCGGCATTTGCCGACATCTCTCAAATCCTGCCATGCCTGTCCATAACATATTTCTACCCCGAACTCAGAATGTCCACACAGAGGTTTGCACCAATGCCACATTTTGGTGAAGACAAGGCCTTAGGCAGAATTCCCATTTTGGGATTTGCCTTCACCCAAATATAGACTGTCTTAATTAAACCAGTGCAAACGGCTGTGTGGACACTCTTATTTCAGTTTAAGAGCAACTTGTTTATTTTTTTGTTTAAGCCTGTTCTTAATTAATTTAAGCTAGACCCAAATGCACCTGGTTTAAACCAAAACACGTAGCCTTTTGCACTGGTTTAACTAAACCAACTTCTTATTAGTATTGTTATTATTGTAAGTAGAGTCAGGATGAGCTTTACCCTGACATTTGGTGGTGAATTGTGGCGAGTGTGGAAAAGAACTTCAGGGGCTGATTTTGTTTGCATAGGCACACCCACCTGCCTGGCATGAGCCCAGGGCAGCCCAAAATGGTCACTTTGGCTGCTGTGTGATTCCCAGTTTCTCTATTATTGGGGCAGGAGGAATAAAGTGTTGTTACCCTGATTATGTGAATCAAGGACAATGAAACTGTTTTATGACAGAGGGTCTCACCATCAACTAAGTAGCACTCGCTAGACAAGGGATATGGGTTCCAAAACCCAGTAAATTGAGAGAGGCTGGGGGCAGGTATTTGTACCTGGTGGTGTGGGCCCCTTTTGTGAGCCTGAAACACCAATTGCACCTTCTCCTCTCCACTGTTAAATGTCAGAGCTAACTTTGATTTTATTAGGAGTCTAGTTACGGGCTGCTGAGCTGAATTCACTTTGGGCCAATGGTGCACCAGCACTGGGGCTTCCCTACTACAAGCTGAAATCACTAAGAGCTAAAATCACTAAAGAGCTAAAGTTACTAAGAGCTGAGATTGCTGAGTGCTGTGTTAACTAGTGGGGGAGCCTGAAGCTATATTGCTAAGCGGCGAGCGGAGCAGTTTGCGGAACGGCTGGTGGAGCGGCTGGCAGAGCGGAGCAGTTTGTGGGACGGGTGGAGCAGCCCACGAAACGGTGAGCGGAGTGGAGCGGAGCAGAGCAGTTTGCGGGGATGGCTGGAGGAGTAGAGTGGAGGGGAACGGCTGGTAGAGCAGAGCAATTCGTGGGACGGCAGGAACAGCTCACGGGGCGGCTGGTGGAGTGGAACGGCTCGTGGTGAAGGCTGCAGTGGAACCCCACGGAGAGGCGGGCAGTCGGCCTCGGACCATTTAAGGTGCCCATTAACACCTTGCACGCCCCCCTCTCCCCCCCCCCACATTTCCACCCAGGCTGGGGGGGTAAAACCCTGCAAATAAACTTTTGAACTCTGGGGCTGCACTGACCAGGGGCAGAGACTTTTGGGGTGTTGGACTTTGGGGACTTTGGGTAATTTTTGGGTTGCTAAATTAAAGAACCAAAGGGAAAGGACACGGCCCAATTTGCTGGGGTGGGTCTTTGCTCATGGTTTGGTCTATGAACTCTAGTTGTGGTGTTTTCCCAATTTAATGCTATCTCGTTTACCTCATGTTATTAAACATTTTCTGCTACACCGAGACTCTGTGCTTGTAAGAGGGAAAGTATTGCCTCTTCGAGGCGCCCAGGGGTGTGTGTACGATTTTCCCAGGTCACTGGGTGGGGGCTTGAGCTGGTTTTGCATTACGTTGTTAGGAGGGGACCCTATGTACTGAACCTGGCCCTTGCTGCTATCAACTCAGCCTGGCAGAAGGGTTACATTATTATTTATTATCTGTATTATCATAACACCTGGGAGCCCCAGTCATGGGTCAGGACCCCACGGTGCTAGGTGCTGTACATTATATATTAGATGTATTACGGTAGCACCTGGGAGCCCCAGTCATGGAGCAGGACCCCTGGGTGCTAGGCGCTGTACAGACACAGAACAAAAACACAGTCCCTGCCCCAAAGAGCCTACAGCTTAAGCATGAGACAACAGATGGATGCAGAGAGACAAGGGAGTGCAAAGAAACCTGTCAGTTAAACTGGTAAAACTATGTGTGGAGAAACTTTGACTTCAGAGGCAGCTTTGCTTGAGGCAGTGCTGCAGTTTGTACTCGGTAGACGTGCTTAAGGCCTTTCAGGTCCATGGACAGTGCAATAGAAATTACGTTCCTTGTTAACGCGATGCAATGTAAAACGTTCCTGTTTTCAAGCTGGGCGAATGGCGAATTAATGTTTGGGAGACTCCAGCATCCATTCTGCCCGCGCGTCAGCTGGGCGCTGTCTGCTGGTGGCTCTGGAAAGCCAAGCTGAATCGAAAAGGTGCATGGCAAGTATAATTGTTGACTGCTATGCAGCACATTTGTAACCATATTCTTTCAGGACACACAGCGAGCAAAATGGATGCCTCTGTTTTTTTCAGCTGGTAATTTTTATAGGTTATTTCCTTCTTCTTCTGCTTTTTTTAAAAACACAAATGTGGAAGGTTTAACTTTTCTCCTGCATGATGGAAATGGACTTCAGACTGAGATAAAAAGAGGACAATTTGGTGCAAATGCGTGTCAGAAAATGAAGGGGATATTTAAAAAAAAAAAAGCAATCCTCCCTAACCTCTTCCGCGAAAGTCCCCGACAGAGCCTTGTAATGGCTTTGGGAATGCGGTTAATGATGAGGGACTAATCTGCAGCACTTCAAATGTGGCTGTCCTCCACATTAGGCATAAAATTATGGAGAGGGAAAGAGTTATCTTCCTCTGACCTTTTCCCTTAAATAGCAGCTTTTTCCCAGCAGGGCTCCCTTTCCTGATGAGTCTTGTCTACAGGTGTCCCCATTAGCAAAGGAGGGTGTTCGAGATCTTGTGGCCAGTCTGAGGGGAAGACTCTCTCTCCTTCTGTGTGACCAAGTTGACCGAAATGTTTTTGGCATTTAGAATCAGCCACTCTTTGCTCAGTTACCACTAAAAATCCATCTAAATTTGGGGTGGGCTAAGCAGTTCTGAGGAGAAGGCTGGACTAGGGGTCTGAGCACTACCCTGGGTTCAAGTCCCTGCCCTTCCACAGACTCCCTGTGTGACCTTGGACACAAGTCCCTTAGGCCCAGATCCTCAAAGGTATCCCCTGAAATCAGTGGGAGTTGGGTGCCTAGGCTCTAGGCCTCTTTGTGCCTCAGTTCCCCCTCTGTACAATGGAGATAATAGCACTGCCCTGCCTCCCAGGGGCGTGGTAAGGATAAATACATGCAGGGTTGTGAGGTATTCAGATACTGTGGTAATGGAGAGGCTGGCTATAAAGGTACCATAATTAGAGCTGATAAAGTACCCCTCTGAATCTTCACCAAGACGTCTAACTGCATCCTAGCTGGTTTTATTTTGGCGGTTGAGAAAAGTACAGCGATGGTTATTTTCTAGAGCTGGGCGAATAACTCATTGCGAATAGAGAGAGAAAGAGGGAGGCGTGAGAACGTCATCGTTTTCTTGAAATCGTTTCAGATAAACTAGCTGACAAACATTTCTGCTCGGAGCTCACTTGTGAGCAGTTGGTGATAAGCGGTTGAGATTCCATTTTTCTTTTCTTGTCCTTGCATGTGCATCACTCCGACAGCCAGGGCTGCAGTGTGTACACTCACAGTTAGACCATGGGACAAGGCCGTGTTTCCGCTTTGATCAGAGGAGAAAGAGGAAATCTCATAACAGAGTCTTTTCCTGCAAGAGTTCCAGGCCAGTTTTGTCTCCCGGGAACTGTAATACTTCGGCCTAATCTCGGTGTGGGGTTTAGTGTGTGGGAGGTGGTGATGGCTGGAGTTAGACAGAAGGTCAGATTAGATGAGCTGGGTCCTTTCTGGCCTTAAACTCTATGACGCAAGGACCTCCCGGGATTCCAGCGTTTTGGTGGCGCGATCAGACTTTTGGATCCTTATGAAAGCTCAGCTCTTTCCGTGCACACCTGCCAAAAATCATCGATGCATCTGAGCCTCGCTGAACTGCAAGGGATCTTGGCCATCGACACGCAAATACAACTTGCCAAAAAAAAAATTTCTTTTCTTTTACCAAAAAAGCTGCATTGACTATAGAGCGCAGGAAACGGAGGGACCAGGGCCCTGTCGAATCGACCTTAAAATCAGTGATAATCTTTCCACTGAATCTGATGATCTTTGAATCAGGCCCTAGTAGCACGATCCACGTGAGGTATTTATATGGTCCTCATCACCATCACTGCTAAGTGCCGCCCAGTCTTTAATGTAATTAGCCTCACAACACCCCCTGAGGCGAGGCAGTGCTTACCCCTCTCTGTGAAATGGGGACCTAAAAGGCTCTAGGGGTAGGATCCATGAAGAGACATTGGCACCTAAACCCCAGACGTAGGCACCTAAATCCCAGTTTTGGCTCCACTGCGATCCATGAAACTCCCACCGAGCCCTGCAGGCGCCTAAACTCACTCAGGCCTACGTTTTGCAAGGTAAAAGTTGCTTCAGCGCCTGGTTCTGCCTTTGCATCTGCACGCTGCTACCTCCCTCTAGGCATCCGGACACTTGTCTCCCAGCTAGGGCCCAGAGCAATTCACAAACCATAGGAAAGTCGGAGGTTCAGCCGCCTAAGGTGCACGCAGGGCTTGATATCTAGGGGACCGGGAGTCACCATCCGCCTTATAACATCTAGCCAGGAATCAGAGCGCTCTCTTTGCCAGAGGGGAGCCAGGATTTGAACAGGGCTCTACCACCTCTTGGGGGATGGATGAGGCACAAACCACTGAGCTACCCAATACTCTGAGAGGAGGGTTCCTCAGTCTCTCTGGTTGAAGCGGTGTCACTTTGGCTCTGTAATGAAAGAGGAGGACTGGACTCTGGGTCTCTCACCTCCCGGGTGGGTGCCCTAACTGCTGGACTACAGTTCCCGTTATTACTCTCCAGCCCTATGACTGGTTATGTTTTATCCACAGTGGAACAATCACTGGGCTAGAGAGAAGGAAAAACAATAGAACGGAGTCTGCAGTCCAGTGGTTTGAGCATCCTGCTGGTAGAGCAGAGAACTGACATCTTCTGCATCCCAGATTAGTGCCCTAACCACGGAAGCATCCTTTCACCTCCCCTAGCTAGGTTTACACATGGTACAGGGCCATGCCTCAGCCAATGCCTGTGTCTGCCACAACCTGCCTCTCCCAACTCACCTGAGTTTGAATTGCTGGAAATCAGCCAAGTGCAGCTCTGACTATTGTTGACAAGACCTTTTAACCATTTTTATGCTGGTTCCCCTGCCTCTCTCATCCCCTTAAAGTTCATTGAAATCAATGGGAAAAGGCATGCTCGGTACATCAGCCAGCACAGCTGATGAGGTGCAGAAGATCCCAGATGCCGGGTCTCTTTAAAAATGTAGGTTCTTACCCAACATCATTGGGTGTTGATAGTGTTGATGGATTTAGATAATACAGCTGCAGTAAATATGCGGTTGATCCGCCAGTACCAGCATAAAGGCTTCTAACTATTCAACCTCAAAGGGTGCTGAGGTTTGGGGGAGGGTTAGCTCAGTGGTTTGAGCATTGGCCTGCTAAACCCAGGGTTGTGAGTTCAATCCTTGAGGGGACCATTTAGGGAACTGGGGCAAAAATCTGTCTGGGGATTGGTCCTGCTTTGAGCAGGGGGTTGGACTAGATGACCTCCTGAGGTCCCTTCCAACCCTGATATTCTATGATTATTGCTCTTGAATCTTATAAAAGGAGACTTCCTTGCAAGATTTGCTTTTGGTTGGCCTGGAAGTGCCACAAGAACCTCATTTATGATGTTGTGTTTGCACTTTTGCTTCCAGTTCTTGGTGAGAGCAGGGATTGCAGAAGCATAATAAATAATTGATGAAAATAAAAACTATCCCAGCTTTTATGCAACCTCTGGTTTGCCAATTTCTGCTAAGAACGGTGAGAGTCCTATTAAAAATATAGAGGAAAGACAGTTAATTTCATAACAACCGTGATGACTACATTAACAAGGCCAACCAACAACTCTCTGACATCACCTACTATAAAGAACTCAATGAAGACCCCACACCACAATTTACCCAGGAATTTAAGGATATCATCAAATCCTTTCCCAAACAACTCCAAGAGAAACTCTACATCCCCCATGAATCTAACCCAGGGGCCTTCTGCATGCTTTCCAAGATACACAAACAAGGGAACCCAGGTAGATCCATCATATCTGGCCATGGAACTCCTACTGAAGGAATATCAGGACTCACAGAAACCATCCTCAGACCACTCACTACACAAAGGGTGTGCTTCCTCCAGGACACAACCGACTTCCTCCAGGAACTCAGCAATATTAACAACCTCTCTCAGAACACCATCCTTGCCACCATGGATGTCACCTCCCTATACACCAATGTCCCTCGCAATGACGGCATTGTTACCTGCCTTAAATGTTTACAAGATAATGGACAGCCCTCAGATATCCACCCCAAACACATCGCCAAACTCATCCATTTAATCCTCACCCATAACAATTTTATATTCAACCACAAACACATGTGGGAACAGCCATGGGTACTAGGCTGGCTTCCCAGTATGCCAACCTCTTCCTGGGCCATCTTGAAGAAGAATGTCTGGACAAATGCACCAGAAAACGGCAATGATATACCTGAGATACATCGATGATATTTTCATCCTCTGGACAGACGACCTAAACTCCCTCATAGATTTCCACCACAACTTCAACAACTGTCCCTTAAACTCTCTCTGGAACATTCCCACACCAGTATCACTTCCTGGACACCTCGATCAGCTTCAGCAATGGAACCCTACAGACAACTACATACAAGAAACTCACAGATCACCACACCTACCTTCATAGATCCAGATCATCCACACTAAGAAATCTCTTATCTATAGCCAGGCCCGCAGATACCAGAGAATATGCTCCGAGGAGAAAGTCCAGGATATACACACACTTAAAACCACCTTCATCAAACAAGACACTCTGGCAGAGAAGCAGACTGCACAAAATATATTGAGAGAATCTGCTTCAACACAGAAATAAAACTCTCTCAAACTGCACACCACTAGTTGTCACCTTCCACCCCACACTGGAACCCATATGGGGTATCATCAAACAATTACAAACCATACTTGATGGACTATGTCCTGAAACATCTTTCCTGAACCCCTTCTGGCTTTCAAACAACCGCCCAACTGCACCAAGCTCATCATCAGAAGCAAGGTCCCCCCAGACCAAGGCACACCTGCTCAAAGCAGCATCAGACACTGCCACAACTACAGATGCAAAACTGGCAGATGTATTTCCACTGCTACAATGACCAACACCCCGCACAACACGCCTTTCAAGATCCATGGGTCCTACACATGCCCATCACAACATGTAGTTTACCTCATCCAGTGCACTAAATGCCCCAATAACAACTACGTGGGTGAAAAGAGACAATCACTATGATGTTGAATGAACTCTAGCAGACAAATGATAAAAGACAAAAACGCCCTAAGACCTGTGGGCAATCACTCTATATCTGACCTCTGAGTCTTCATCCTCAAAGGAAACTTGCATAACATCTTCAGAATACAAGCCCGGGAACTTAAATTCATAACTTTGCTTGATACTAAAACTCATCGACTAAATAGACACTGGATTTATGGCTAATAACAACAATCTGTAACCCACTTAACCCCCCAGCCCAGCTGCTTTTTTCCCCCTTCTCCCTATGACTGCAAGGGTGTTAATGGGCCACTTCACCTGGAATGGTCCCTCGAAATAGGTTTTAACTACTTATGCTAAACAATCTGTTCTACCTTGTATTTAGTGATGACATTTCCCAGATCTGAAGAAGAGCTCTATCTAACCTCGAAAGCTTGTCTCTCTCACCAACAGAAGTTGGTCCAGTAGACAATATTGCCTCACCCACCTTGCCTAATTAATTTCATATACACATGGGTAGCTAGAGTAGACCAGTGCTTCTCAACCAGTGTGTTGTGACCCCCCAGGGGTGTAATGAAAGGCAACAGGGGGGTTGTGAGGTGTTGGAATTTGTATGACAATCTGACGCAAAGAAAATCTTACTCCTCCACTCCCTGCACAACCTGACCCTTCAAGGTCAAGTATCCTCTGATCACTTATTGAAACACACACAAAAATAAATAATATAAACTTAACATTGTTATTGTTCATACATTTAAAAAAAATCTTAACTTTATAGTCAATGTAAGTCAATTTTTTTTACTTCA
Source organism: Terrapene triunguis (assembly GCF_002925995.2). Lineage (NCBI taxonomy): Eukaryota > Metazoa > Chordata > Testudines > Emydidae > Terrapene > Terrapene triunguis. The sequence continues at coordinate 5,783,556 of NW_020664587.1, forward strand.
AATGAGGGGTTGCCAACCTGAAAAGTTGGAAAAACATTGACCTTGTCAGACTCACTTCTCTAAATTCAAAGGATTTGGGTGTTGCATCCTCTTCTTTCAAGAACAAAAGACGTTCACCTCAAAAAAGAAATGGAATCACAATTTACTGCCACGTAGAGCTGGGTGGAAGAGGACCAGCCACATTTCAACCTATTGGTCTTATTCCTGAACTCCATGCTCCATGGTCTTGTTCCACACAGCAGTCAAATAAGATTGTCTGGTGAGCTGATTTTTCTGACTTCTCAGAGCTCTTCTTGATAGTCTTTGATCCTCTGCATTTGTTTGGTCCCTTGGAGAAAGAACAAGAGATTCTGAGATGAAACATATTACTTTGCTTCATGTCTTCTGCACTCTCTTTAAAAGTGCTAGCCTGGAGTTTTGAACCTTATTATTAACTGTAAAACCCAGTGATTAAATGCAGCTAGGTTTATTATTATTTAATCAGTACATTTGCTCCTCGATCTCACTGCTGCAAGACATTTTGGGAATCAATTGCGAACTCATCTTCACAGTAACAATTCTTTCTTTTATATTTACAACTTCCCTTTTCCATCCTGTTCAGTTTTGAATGTATTTCCTCTGCCACAAAAGGAGTTTGAAGGTGAAAAAAACTTAAGGAATTATCACAATTTCACTGGTGTGTTTTCAACACCTCTTTGGTAACAGAGTTTTATGTTCATTATCAAGCCTTAAGTGGGACTAACGTGGTGCTTAGGCCTTGGGATGGCCCTCTGCAAAGGCATGAATTCACCTAGGAGTCCTCGGTGCCTGGTATGGGGGAAACTAAATGCCCTAAAGCTTCCACCTTTTGGTCAAGCATGAATCCAGCTCAGGTTGGTAGCAACTGAAAATGATCTTTTCATGACCTCATGTGAAATGAGTTGACAGCGTCCAGTCTAGTCCCACTCCTTGGTGACTGGTGTTTACATTGCAATAACTAACATAATTAGCATGAAGACCCCGATTCTCAAAGATATTTAGCTGGCGAGCTCCTATTGATTTCAATGGGTGCCTAAATACCTTTAAGGATACAGGTCTGAGTGCCCGCCAGTCACTGTTTGCTGCCTCTCTTGATGGGAGGGATGAGTTTCACCCTGGATGAATAGGATTTTGATCTCCCAGGTCAAGTCTTTTACCAGCACTAAAATGACTTTAAAAAATAGTGGCCACATTACTCTTCATGAAATAGGAATGTGTGCGCTTTTTTGATTTATGAACATTCAGGACTTCTTTAAGGGTTTTTTTCCCTGCTTCTTTTTAACCATAAAAGCATCAGGAATATTCCATCTAGTCTCCTGGTTTTACTGGAAGGTCTCTGGGATATTTTTGGTGACAATTTACTCCTGAACCAAAGGAAAAGGGTGAGAATTTGCACCTTTACTGGGGGGGGGGGTTGTTTTGTTTTTTGTCAATACCTAAGTTTAAAGCAGAAGTTGTGCTGAGAACTTTCCAAGACCTCTCTGTTGTATGCAACGTATAGAAGCAAAAACCAACCTCAACTGGTCTGATTCTTATTTACTGTAAAAACTGCTTCACGCCACTTTGGCAGTGCAAAGCAATCTTGAAGTGGTCATAAATTACATTCACACTCACTTTAAAGCCTCTTTACAGTACCAGAGCAATGCAAAGTCACCTTACTGGTAAATGATAATTGGGCACAATGTCTTTTCTTATTTTTTTCTCCTTTGCAAGTCAACTTTAACTTGGGATCCACCATTTATAACATGATCCAGAATCTCATGAGTATGGCCAGAACAGCAGATCTTTGCTTAAACATTTCTCCTTAGAGAATATGCAACGTGAAATGTGACCGTGGGCATTCCTGAAATTATATCAAAAGGAATCTGATAGAGGCGCTCTAAAATCCTACAATGAAGTGAAAATCAAGGACTGTGCTCCCATGTAAATCCAGAGAAGTGCAATCCATGCCAAATTTACACCGAAGCTGGCCCCATATTTATATATAAAGTCCCCGTACGAGTTACTGATATCCAGAAGCTGATTAACTGAACCAAGAGAAAGTTAAGGGATGACTTGATCACAGTCTATAATTACCTACCTGGGGATCAGATATTTGATAATGGAGATCTCTTCAATCTAGCAGATAAAGGTATGTCATACAAGGTGCCAGGTAAAGGTGACTCAAACCTTAGTGGTTAGAACTAGGGAGAAGCAGAAGGGAGAGGACAGAGACCTAGGGTCACATTCTGTATCTTGTGTAGTCATTTACCAGTGCAAGAGGGGTGTAAGATGTCACCCACTCAGAATGGTGACATTTGCACTAGGATGACCAGATAGCAAGTGTGAAAAATCAGGACAGGGGGTGGGGGATAATAGAAGCCTATATAAGAAAAAGCCCCCAAAATCAGGACTGTCCCTATAAAATCGGGACATCTGGTCACCCTAATTTGCATGGGTATTTATGGGCCAAATCCTCAGCTGATGTTGATCAGCATCGTTCTATTGAGGTTACTGGAGCTGCATCAGTTTACCCCGGCTGAGGATTGAACCTGATGATCACACGAGAGGCAGGCCAACAGCAAAGAGAAGCCTTGAATAACCCCCCACAGCCCCTCCTACTTTTCCTCTGATCTAAATAAAAGTCACATAGAAGGACGGGGAGGCTTTTCAGGGAATTAATGAACAGCATGGAGAAGGTAATTATAAAAAAAGGCAAATAAAATCAATAATAAAACCACGGGTTCTAGGTCCTTCCCCAGCCCCCTTCCCCAAATCTCCTTGAATTACTTTTTGCTTAATTTTTAATTTGCTCCTGTGCATCAGATTGCCACACGGTCATCTGTCAGCGGGTGACACTTTCACTTAGGCGCCTGTCCCCGATCACAGCCGCACAGCGTTGCGACATCCACGAGGGTTATCGGCATGACAGAGGGAATTAGATCGGTATATCACCCAATGATCAGTGACTGGCTTTAATTTTCTAAGCAAATCTTTGTAAATCTAAGATGGGGGGGGAGGAGAAGAGAAGGAGAGAGCGAAGAAAGACATCATGCAAAAAAATAAATAAAAAGCCAGCCTTGTGCGATAATGAAAGAGCTACTGCTGACCTGCGAGTAATTACAAAGAAATAACTGTATTAATCTTTGTTGTTGTTGTTGTTTTGCCTCTCCCCTCTAAGAAACGGATGGCTCGGAGGTGCTTCTGTTCCCCGGGCCAGAGGAGTGTTTTAATTTAAATGCAGCTTTACAATGCTTGCTGCCATAGCAAGTGTATCAAACGAACAAACCAAAAAGGCAATTGTGAAGCATTTCGTCAACTCGGTCTTTTTTCATGCCAGAGAGGAACTGCATTTGTTGTGGCCAGGCATTGTTTGTTACACTGGACGTGTTCTGAAAAGCGAATCTCCCAATGACGTCTTGGGGTGGGGGCTGGGTATTATTACCTTTCTCCACAGCTCTTTCAGTTGGGAGGGAGAGGTTTGCCCCAATGTTGGGGGTTTAGGGAACTTTGTGGCATCAAGGGCAAGCATAACACATGTTATATTGTTGTAGCACTTAAGAGCCGCGGCCATTGTGCTAGGCCAGTGGTTCCCAAACTGGGGTTCATGAACCCCTGGGCATTCATGAAATGTTACAGGGGGTTCTCAGGAAAAAATTCCCTAATGGCGGACAGAACTGTCCCTAGGGACCCTGGGCAGCACGGGGCCAGCAGCCCAGAGCCCCTGGACTTCCAAAAGCTAAGCAGATCAAAGCAAGCAGATCTATCACACTGAGGAGATTTAAACTTCAACACTCATAAGAAACTGAAAGGGAAGTGAATATTTTTTGCTGTTTTTAAAATTAAATAGGCAGCTAGTGTTGTTTTTAAAATGATTATGAAGAACAAGTTTAAGCGTTGTTGTAACATGCTTTGTTTGCCTGGACTGCTCAAGACCTGAATGCTTGTTTAGGAGGAATGATTTGAGTTGGCTTCTTAAATATCTTCATGCTGTTTCACATATGATACTCCTTGATGAAACATAGGAGCCTTGTCTTATAACAGGCTCTCACCCCTGCGACGCCTCCTGCTGGTTGTCTCTGGGAATTAGCTCGTCCAGCCTCCGGAGCACCCTCTGCAGGCTGGTGTCCTGGTGCCGCTGGACCCCATGTCCCTCCCGGGCCCGGTGCCCCATTATCTGGGTGCTGCCCCCTGGCAGTAACCCCTTTCTCTCAGGGTCTCCCCTCCCCAGGGAACCCCCACCCACTATCCCCACCTCACCTCAGTATAAGGCTACTGCCAGTCACCATCTAGCCCCCGCGCCCTGGGGCAGACTGCAGTATTAGCCTACTCATCACCGGCAAGGTTGGGTTTGGACCTGCTGCCTTTGCCTACGCCGGGCTGCCCTCTGCAACCCCCAGTACCCGTTGGCCTTCTGCTAGGCCGCAGCCTGGGGCTTTCCAGGCTGGAGCTCCCCGGCTCCTCTGCCTTTCCCCAGCCCTGCTCCACTCAGGCACCCTGCTCAGGTCCCTACAGCCAGGTCCCTCCCTCTCAGAAGCTAGAGGGAGTCTGCTGAGCTCCTGGCTCCCAGCCTCTTATATAGGGCCAGCTGAGGCCTGATTGGGGCGTGGCCCAGCTGCAGCTGCTTCCCCAATCAGCCTCGTAGCTGCTTTCTCCTGCAACAGCCTTCTCCCATTGCTGTTTTAAACCCCTCAGGGCAGGAGCTACAAGGCTTATCCAAAGTGATACAAGCTACAAAAGTGAGATCTTGGAAGAGTGTTGCCGTTTTCATAATGTAATGAAAATACTGTACTGATAAATAATAATGAATAATAAACAGTGTGTAATAGCATGTCATAAAAACAAATGTTATATTTCCAAGCTCATTGCTTTTATAATTTATACTCAGGTAAAGGAGAAAATCCCGGGGAATGTTCATTTTTAGGAGGGGGTTCGCGAGACTTGACATTTTAGGGAAAGGGGTTCACAGGTTGTTAAAGTTTGGGAACCACTGTGCTAGGTGCAATACAGGACAAAAGGACAGTCCTGCCCCAAAGAGTGTAGGATCTAACTGCAGTGTGACTCAGTAACAGTATCCTAATGTATTGTGTCCCTGCTTCTAACAGCCTCTTCTGCACAGGTCCCTCAGTGCCTGGGCTGTTAACCCTCTGGCTAGGGGGAGTAGAGAGCTCTGAAAAAGTCCCCTGCTTTTATCCTTTGGGAGGATGGACGGCTAGTGTGATTTTTGTGGCATTCTGCAGCTCCTCGGGTGGCTGAATGAGTGTCGCAGCCAGCTCCCTTCAAACAGGGGAGGCCACTGCAACTTGAAGGGAAAAGGACATTTCTCCACTGAGACTTAAGAAAGGATACTCGGCTGTTTCTTGCTGTACGACCTCAGTAATCACCTTTGAGCCTTTATCATCAACATTAAGCCAATTAGGATCCACAAGCTAATTAAGAGAAATGACTCTGACCCAATATCGCATAGCGTTCGGTTAGAAAGAGAATCAATCGCATTTTTCTTCTATTCAGATTTGAACATTCACCTAACCCCTTCTGCCCTCTAAGCACCTTTCCATAATCCTTGGTAGGAAGACGCCTTTCTAGTCCTTGGGCTCTTCCAGCGTTCTCATTAATGTTAAAAATGGCTAACATCTCTGTACAGCACCTTTCAGCCCAGAGCCTCTTACAAATTATATATCGGGATTCTTTCATCGCCCAGTTGGAAGCGGAGACAAATGCCTTTGCCAGTCGCAGGAGGAACTTAGAGAGGGTAAAATGTCATATCTAGTTTGGGATTTGTCCAGCACTCCAGAATGCATGAGCTAAGGTAACATTTTCAAAAACGCCGAGCCTCCTCAGTGGCCAAGGTGGCCGTGTGCTCTGGGTGTCCCTAAACCTCTGACTGCCAGAAGCTGGGACTGGATGACGGGGGATGGATCACTTGAAATTGCCCTGTTCTGTTAATTCCCTTTGTAGCTAGGTACTGGGATAGATGGACCTTGGTCTGACCCAGTATGGCTATTCTTACTTTTCAAAAGGGACTTAGGGACAGATTTGTAAAAGGTATTTAGGCACCTAAAGGTGCAGCTAGACTCCTAATGTTTTTTTTAACTGCCTCAGGAGTTTAGGCACCTAACTCCCATTGATTTCAGAGCACAAGGCAGCTCCTTGCCAGCTCCATAGGGTCTCTTTGGAGTGGCTGTGGGGGACGTCAGCTGAGGGAGAAGTGATCAATCTGCCATCTATTCTGCCTTCTCAGGGAGCCAATGCAAGAGGGTTCTTTAATTGTCAGTCTCCCAATGATATTCTGAATCCATCTGCAGCTGAGGTACTCGCTGTGGAACATACAGATAATGCACATTGCGTTTTCCAAGGGGATCATTAGCCAGCATGTGGAATGTCAGGCTGGATGTTTGAATAAGGAAGAGCTGCTTATGTAGTCCATTAGCAAGCTGCCAAGCTCCGGTTTCTTTAGCAACAAGATACACAGCGAGGAGGGCACACCTTTCCTTCAGCAACTTGGAATACGCTAGTGATTTCTCTTCCCTTGAAACGTATTTGCTTCTTGACGATGGAAGATAATGCCCTAGTGGCAAGGACCCTGCCTTCAAAAAAATGGGTTCTGCACAGGTGACTGTGATGGGGCACATGTGCCTCCAGAGCACCCCTAGACACAACATTGCCAGGAAACTGTCGCCCATCTGCCTTTGTGACGCCTCAGCCGCTAGCTGAGAAGTTACTAGTTCAGACCTCGTCCATGGTAGCAAAATGTCCAAGTGTAGCCCAAAGTCCCGCCCCATTCTTGGGCCCTGTGCACAACCCCTTTGTGAGGCTCCACTCCCTTTCTGGTCTCAAGCACTGCCTGACCAACACTCCTTTTTGGTGCTCAGGCCTGTCACAGGAGCCAGCCTGCTGCCTCTGGCTTCTTCCCCGTGAGTGACCTGCTTATAAGCCCAGGTGTCTGCTGAGTTATCACCTGATCCTTCATTAGTCCCGCCCTCTCTGGCTGACTAGTAACTACCTAATTACCTCCCAGGTGAAGAGAATGTGCCTGACTGGGCCTTTCCCCCTTCCTCCCCTGTGATGGGGGTTTCACCTCATCAGAGTGACAGATGGAAGAGAGGGCGCCGACATCATGGGCTGAGTTCTCAATGGAGCCTAAGGGCCTCACCCTCCATTGAAAATCCTAGTCTTAAATCCTTGAGATCAAGATTTGGGCTCCTTTATTGCCCCCAGTCACTGTCACCAGCACAACCGTCACTCAAGTTCACTAGCAGAGGGTCCTTTTTTACTCTTCCTCTTCCCTTGCCCCACCCAACCAGGCCATATCAAAATCCTGCTACTTCTTCCTGCTCAGCAACTCTGAGATCTTCCCTCTTCTTTCTGTCCTCGCAGCCAAATTTCTCGTTCAGGCCCATGTTATATCCTGTCTCATTTTCCGCCACACCCTCCTCTCTGGCCTCCCAATCACATGCATCCACCATCAAAACGCTGCTGCTCAACTTGTCCTCCTTGCCTGCTGATCTGATCCTGTCACTCCCAAACGGCAGTCGTCCTGCCAACTCCCCATCTGCCATTGCGAAGCTTCTTGTTACCTTCAAAGCTCTGTATTGCTCCGTCTCTCCCAACTCAGCCTGCCTTAGCAAGCTTCATTTTGTCCCTACCCAACCCGTCTCTCCTGTTCTGGCAGTGTTCCGGCCCTTATCAAAGCCCTTGGTCAAATTCAGGGTTCTGCCCTCCTGTGCCCAGGATGGCCTCCCTGGATTCATCCACAAAGCCCAGACCCTATCCGCATTTAAGACTCTTTGTCAATTTTTTCTTTAAATTATTTTTGGTCCCCCCTCTTCCCCAAAAAGGAAAACTTTCCTTTTAAAACCAAACATTTTTGATGAATTTCCATGTTGATGAAACAATTTCCATGTTGATGAAAAGCCTTTTTTTTTATTTTTGGTGTCCCAAAAGGGTGTTGATGGAACATTTTTGAGCAGGTCCAATTACTAACTTGGCTCTTCCACCAGGATAAATTGCTGTTTCTAGATTGAGTGTTTTATGGATCAGGGCCTCCAAAGGAAAGAATTCAATCTAGGGCTTAAATAAAGGAAGAACCATTCCCAAAAGGAAAGATGCCCCTTTTCCCTAATCCTTTGTCTATTCCTAGAACCAAACTCAACCTGAACCTTCCTGATGGGTGTGAAATGTTCTCTTAACTCTTCTCACACGTATTCATCCTCTGCATTTCCAGGCACTGTCTGGGAGTAGCAGCAGAAGTGACAGACAACTGCCAGCAAGCTAGTTCTCACAGCATTCCCGACCAACGACTATAGATTCAAGAGGATCTGCCTGTTTGGATGAACAACGAGCATCTGGGATCCCTCGTGCCACTCTGCTCTGCACCACATGGAGGAATATCTCCTTGTATGGACCGCCCAGTTCTTATCCCCACCTCTGTGCACAGCAGCATCCCACTATGTAGAAGTAGTGAGGGAATTTTGGAAACAGTTTTCCATTGGGAAAAATGCTGAGTTGTTCAAAGTGAAACTTTCCCCATGAAAGGGTCAATTACCACAAAACTTTCCCTGGGAGGATTTTGCAGGTCCAGGATAGAATCACTGGTCAAAATGTTGGTCCCTTGACTTAGAAGACCTGAGTTCAGTGCCCTGATCCACCACAGACATCCTCTGTGTGTGACGAACTGGGACTGTTCTTAATGTGGTCTTTGAATACTGAGTGGGGAGTGTTGGCCTGGGAAGGCAGGGGAGTGTGGCTAGGATGATCTGCATTGGGGAATGGGAGACTGGCCTTGAGGGAAGATACCTGGGCATGTAACGTGAGAACCCAGGAAGGGGTTAGAGGCCAGGTAACACCTTTGCCCGGGAAACTGAACAAAGGCTGGGGGAGGAGACACTGGGGAGAGAGTTTCAGGAGCTGGCTGGTAATGGAGGGAGCCCAGATGGGGCTCTGCCCCCCCCCATGGGGCTGTGGTGCCCCTGGGACCCCAAGATGGACCTAACTGGGGGGGCGGTCCTGTTGTCTGTGCCTGCAAGACCTGTCTTGGACTGTGTTCCTGTCATCTGAATAAACCTTCTGCTTTACTGGCTGGCTGAGAGTCATGGTGAATCGCAGGAAGCCGGGGGTGCAGGGCCTTGTGTCCCCCCACACTCCGTGACACTGTGACCTTTAGCTAGTTTCTTACTCACAAAATGGGGACAACAGTACTTCCTACTTCAAAGGGTTTTGTAGATATTAAAGGCTTGAGGTGCCCAGGCACCATGGTAAGTGAGGCCATATCATTGTAAACTCTTTGGGGCAGAGACTGTCTTTTGTTCTGTTTGTACAGCACCTTGCACAGTGGAGCCGTGGTCCATGCCTGAGGCTCCAAAGTGCTACCATAATACTTTTAAATAAGATAAGCTTCCGGGGAGTAGCTTGTACCAATATCTATGTACACGAGCTGCTAAACATCTTCTCTCAGCCTTTATTCTGTTAGTTAATGTTCAGCTGGCCCAGGGAAGATATCTCAAAGCGCATGAATTTCATTATTTGCATTACGGTAGCACTTAATGTCCCCACCCCGTTCACAGCCTCCCTCTGCTGGGTGCTGTCCAGACATAGAAGCAATCCCTGCCCCTAAGAGCACCCAACCTATACAGACAGGATAGCCAAAGGGGGTGGCACTATTTTACAGGCTTGGAAGCAAGGCATAAAGAGATTAAAGCACTTGCCCAGAGGCAGTGGCAGAACCAAGGGTGGAAAGCTGCTCCTCTGAATGGTAGGACAGCACTTTAACCCCAAGACAATCCATCTTCTTTGGGGGCATGCTTGAATTCAGATCCTACATATGGTTGAGCAGAGCTTTAATGAGGCTTAGCCAGTGGGCCTGATTTTGAATCTGATATTTTTAATTTATTTCATGCAGGCACAGAAGAACATTGCAGTCCTGTTACTTAAAATTAACAGCAGCAGCAGTTTAGGTCATATATAACATTAATCTGATTGGATTTTAAAGATTGAGGCTTATAATAAATAAGGCAAGGGCTGTTTACTAACCTTGTAGTGATATAATTACATTTTTCAGCATGGCATGAAAGATACCAGACTGGCTGGGCCAGCAGCATCTTTATTAGATTCAGAAAGCTTAATGAATGGGGAGCAGACTGTAAAATATTGTATATTTTTATTATAATGTGATGCAATTGAGCTTCTCAACAGCAAGCGTGTCACAAATCTTATTGAGCCAGGGTCCCAAAGAAGGGATAAGTGGGTTGCTGAGATACAGAAATCAACTACAGTCAAAGAGGGCTTTGGAAAGGGGAGGGGAGGTCTCTCCTGTGATCAGATTAATTGTTTCACATCAGTGGAATTACACTTGAGAGGAATTTGCTCCTTTACAATGTGCACACATTGGGTCAATTTCATTCCTCATGAACTCCATTGGCTTCACTTGAGTCATACCAGTGATGACTTTAACCTGTTGCTTAGCATCCTCTTGGAGATCTGGATGCCAGAACAGTCTCACCCCATGGCATCTTCTCTGTGGGCACATCTGAACCCAGAACATGCATTTGCATTCACACCTCAATTGCAGGTGCAAACCTTTCACTATCTGACTGTTAGTCAGATGGGGCTAGGTTACCCATCCCATCTCCTAGAACTGGAAGGGACCCTGAAAGGTCATCGGGTCCAGCCCCCTGCTTTCACTAGCAGCACTGATTTTGCCCCAGATCTCTAAGTGGCCCCTTCAAGGATTGAACTCACAACCCTGGGTTTAGCAGGCCAATGCTCAAACCACTGAGCTATCCCTACCCCCGGATTCTACCACCCTTGATTGCTTTGTGCTAGATTATGGGGTGGTGTGGAAAGCACTCCCCCTAGGGGTAACCCCAAGAGTTATTCTGATGCAGAGACATTCTTCTTTGTTCAATTTATGCCCCGTGTCCTGTTTGATCCTGGGAGCAGAGGTGGACTGGCTTCCCCAGGCTGGCGATTTAAAGGGCCCGGGGCTCCCCGCAGCGGCTGGAGCCCGGGGCCCTTTAAATCGCCTCCCAAGCCCTGCTGCCGGAGCCCTGGGGTAGTGGCGGCAGGGCTCCGGCGGTGATTTAAAGGGCCCGGGGCTCCGCTGTGGTAGCAGCGGCCAGAGCCCCGGGCCCTTTAAATCACCCCATAGCCCCGGGGCTCCCAGCCGCCTCTGCAGCTGGGAGCTCCGGGGGTGATTTAAAGGCCCTGGGGCTCCCAGCCGCAGCCACTGCCCCGGGGCCTTTAAATCTTGATTTAAAGGCCCCGCCTCTTCCGGTTGAGGACACGCCCCTGCTCAGGACTCCGGTGTACTGGTAAGTCCTTTAACTTACTTTCACCCCTGCCTGGAAGGGTGATAATTTACTGCTAGCCCGTACAAGTAGGAAATCTGCAGAGCTGGGAGGAACATGCAATTTAGGTGCAGTGGGAAAGTCTGATACTTGAAATTTGTTTTCATTCCGAATTGGAACAAAAAGTCCAAACTTCAAAATTTCCTGTGGAATGAAAATTCTCCAAAGCTCGATTTGGAACCATGGAAAGGTTTGGGTTTGGTAATGTTGAAACATTAGATTAGAAATATTCAATGTAATATCTATAGCTTTTATTAATGTGACAATATAAAAGTTGAAATGAAATAGAATGAAACAAAAAAGTCAGAACAATTCACGTCAACGTTTTTCTGTTGAAAATTTTCCAAAATCGACATGTTCCCACAAAATGTTTCCATATAAAAAAAAATGGTACTTTCCTATGGAAAACTGCTTGGTGGTTTTTTTTTTCCTACCAGCTCTAGAAATCACCAGTGTCCCTCCCCTGCTAGCTCAACTACTCTGGCCAATGAGCAAGGGGCAGAGAACCAAGCCATTTCTCCACCGCTCCCTTCCCATCACCTCCCAGGGCAGGTGAGCCGTTCCTTTTACTCCTATGCACCCAGAAGGAAGGGGCAGCCCATTGAGTGGCACCTTACACTTCCAGCGGTCCCACCGAAAGCCATGCAGTCACTTGAGGTATACGGTGATTCTATGTGGGCAGAGCGTGGCACCTAGGTGCAGGGGCGGCTCTATGTTTTTTGCCGCCCCAAGCACTGCAGTCGGGTGGCCTTCGGCAGAATGCCTGCGGGTGGTCCGCTGGTCACGCGGATTCGGCGGCGTTTCTGCGGGTGATCTGCCAGTCCCGCGCCTTTGGCGTACCCGCCGCCGAATTGCCGCTGAAGCCGCGGGACCGGCAGACCTCCTGCAGGCATGACGCCAAGGGCTGCCTGACTGCCACCCTCACGGCGACCGGCACGCTGCCCCAGGCACGCGCTTGCTGCGCTGGTGCCTGGAGCCGCCCCTGCCTAGGTGAAGTACCCAGATTTACACCGATACTGGGCTGGATGCTGTCACTCTGACTCACCCTGAGGAGCATGGGCAGCACGTGAGCCCCCTGTTCAGGAAGAGTAGACACGTGGCCCCTCCCCTTCAGCCCAAGGCCCCGCCCCTACCCCCCATCCACCTGAGCCCTGAGCACTCTGAGCACTCTTTGCCCCCGCCCCCCAGCCAGAGGAGCCCTGAGTGCTCCTCCCCACGGCCAGAGGAGCCCCAACCGAACTGGCCTCTGGCTGACGTTGGAGCTGAGCTCCCAGTCCTACTGGCTTGGGGGAGAGGGCAGGGTATGGCCTGGGCCAGGGCTTGTAGCTTTCTCTGGGCTCAAGCAGGAGTAAGAAGACATCAGGAGCCCCTTAGTTCCTCTGCACAGGCTCCGCACATCTCTGGCCTCTGGGCAGGACTGCTACCCTCTCTGCTAGGGAGCTGGGGGGAACCTTGACCAGCTAGTGCAGCTGAGCCGATGCAGAGGTGGAAGAAAGCTGCAACCCCCCCGCATGAAAAAGGAACCAAATGGTGATTCAGCGTGTCAGCCTAGGTCCTGCCTTACTCTGGAGTCAGAGCAACTGCACACGGCCCCTTATTCATACTGGATAATAGGATTACAATCCACCCCTCTGTTAGCAGCCCTATTGATTTAAGGGGCACTATTTGCACAGTAAAGTGTTATTGAATGTGCGTAAAGGGAGCCGATCCTGACCCTTTGTGAGCACAAAATGCAATTATAAAATGTAACCATCAGGCCACGTCCCCTTTGAAACTGTAGCCCAGTATGTTTGGATATTCTCAGGGCATGACTGGAGCTCTTGCAAACTCTGTGTCCCAGCATCCTCTCCTGTATTATCACTGAATGCTTTTTTTTTTAAAAAAATGTGTGTGTGTGTGTGTGCAGCAAAGACCATTTCTCTGGAAAATAATAATTAGCCATTAACTTTCAATTCCATTGATTTTTATTTGTCCATTTTAATTCTGGTACATTAGGCAGCAGCAGTGCGGCCTGGGTGTATGTGTGTGGGGGGGTGGAAATCAAAAGGCAACGTCCTGCTGCTAATTATTGCAACTCTGAGATTTGTAGAGTAATTTGCTGCAGTTTGACCTATAATGAAGGATCCTGACCAGCGCAGGATTGGAAAGGACAGCACACATCTGTATTCCCAGGTGTTTTGACAGTGAGTCCCTGGACGAGTTGACTGGGGGGAATCTTTCTTTGATTGTGTGCCTGTGTTGTCTTTTAACTGTAACTAGGCATCATAATAAAGTGTTTAGTTAGCAGCTTGAGAGGTCACAGAGGCTTTCTCCCCCAAGTATTAAACGAGGAGGCAGTTAACGTCAATGAAAAGTTTTCAAGGTGGCAGAAGAAAGTTTTTTTTTTTTCCACATTGTACTTGCAACTTTTAAATACATGGGTGGCTTCTTCAGTAGAATAAATTGCCACAATTGAGACAAATGAATGTTCATTTCAGACAAATTGAGGGCATGCACATGTAGGGGAACAAGTTGGATAAGATGCCATTTGATTCCCCTGCCCTAGCTACCCACATCATGAGTAGCAGTGCCGCGGGGAGAGTAGAACCTATAGGGCTGCTACGTCTGTGCACGTGGCTGGGAGGGGCAGGGAATGGGCTCTGCCTCTCTAAAGCACCAAGGTCCCTACGCTGCACCAGGTACAGGATTGGAGCAGGGTACGTTCCCCCCCCCCCCCCCCCCCCCCCCCACTGAATCTAGGGTGACCAGACGTCCCGGTATTACGAGCTTTATCTTATATAGGCAGCTATTACCCCCTCTCCTGCCCCCCGTCCTGACTTTTCACACTTGCTATCTGGTCACCCTAGTCTGAATCAATGGGAGAACCAGGAGGCAGAGTCACCATCTGATTCTCAGCCTGTTCCTGGCACAGCAGGACGAGGGGGCTGGCACTTACAGGGCTTGTTGCAAAGCTGCAATGGTGCTTTATCGTGTATTTTTCCCTTCACAAGGTGTCTGTACAAAAGCTGGTGAGTTATATGGATGGAATCAGGGTTTTGGGTGGGTTTTTTTTGAAATTACCAATAATTCTTGGTCTGCGGTTTGAACATTGGGAGGATTTGCTATCTGAGCTGTGTTGGTAGTTTTGAGTGGACACAGAGGTCACATGGCATCGTTTCTGTTCCCTGCTTGGCCGAGTGTAACTCATAGATCCAGTATCACTGTGCTCACAAATTCAAAACTCGCTTTCAGTGAATATTCTGCAGTTTCTTGACGTTTGTCCTCGTGTGCCTCCCTGTTTTTTTTCCAGGTCTGGCCTTGTGATTAAAGCAGGGGACTAAGATTTAACAGATCCAGGTTCAATTCCACAGCCTCCCAGGCTGATGCTGGGGAAGTCTGCTAACCTCTCTGGGCATCAGTGGCCCATCTGTAAAATGGTGGTAATACTTGCTATCTCACAGAGGTGCTGTGGGAATAAGTTTACTTACATTTGTGAGGTGCTCAGAAGCCACTGTGGTGGGGGCTACACAGTTACCTAGAGAGATCCCTTTTGGGGCAGACCTTAGCTATGGATTGCAAAGCCCATGGTACTTTCCCCCCATCTTCTCTCCCAAAACTTCGTATTGTGGGTTAAGCTGCCACCTGCAGGCCCAAGGTAACTGCATTTCAGTATTGCTGTGTGCATGTGGGCCAAGCTTTGTCAACAGCGGCCAGTGATTTTGTGTGCCCAGATTGAGACCCCCTTAAAGGAGACAGATTTTCAGAGGGTAGATGCTCAGCAATGTCTGAAAATCCATCCTCTTGAAGAGGTCTCAAGCTGGGTGCCCCAAAAATCACTTGTCCCTTTGATCCCAGTTTACAGATCTCGGTAGGGTAAAGAGAGCTCTGTCATTTATTATTTTTATCATTACAGCAATAAATGAGAGAGCAGAGATGGGTGAGAATGAAAGTGCCATTATAATAGGGTGACCAGATGTCCCGCTTTTAAAGGGACAGTCCTGTTTTTTGGGACTTTTTCTTATATAGGCACCTATTACCCCCCACCTCCTGTCCCTTTTTTTTTTCACAGTTGCTATCTGGTCACCCTACATTATAATACTCTCCCTGCCCCCTCATGCTGCAGAAATTCAGAGAAGGAGAGGAAGGGAAGGAATCTTTAAAAAACCTCTTAATCATAGAATCATAGAATATCAGGGTTAGAAGGGACCTCAGGAGGTCATCTAGTCCAACCCCCTGCTCAAAGCAGGACCAATTCAATATTTAATACAAGAACCTGTCTTAAGAAAAGGCTACTGAGTCCCATAATCACCAAGCTTTTCCCGAGAGCAGAGATCTCTCCACAATGTGTGTGTGTGTGGGGGGGGGGGGGTTGGAGATGTTGTGAGGATGAATCAGTTATCCTTTGCAATGTGCTTTGAGATCTTTAGATGGGAGGCATGAGGGACAAGCTAAGCTCTGGGATTACTGTGCCTCTGACTGTAAAGCCTCGGATGGATGTTTCATCTCTAAAGAACTGGACTGAGGGTTTTTTTTTTTCTCCCCACCCCCTTTGTACATAGACGCTACAGATTGCTGCTGGTGGTGCTTCCCTGCTGTCTGAAGATGGCACTGCAGCATCTCACAAGACGAGTCTAGCAACTTGCTCTGTTTCCTTCACAGTTCTAATGACTATTGGGAATGACAGCAAAATCTGCAACAGCAGAGAGATAAATGCAGGAGCCAGAGAGCTGGTCTGCGGGTCTTGGCAATCAGTTGGGTACGGAGTTTTCCAACCAGGATAAGGGGAGGCGAAAGGCTGCTTGTTGATTCAAGACAGGTAACCCCTAGCCCTCCTCCCACACCTCTCTGTCCTTGCATGACTTGCAAAGGATGGGGTGCTACCATGCTTGCATTCAAACAGTAGGAGCCAGATTCGTAGGTGGTGTAAATCAACATAGTTCCATTGACTTCAGTGGCTTTATGCTGATTACTCCAGCCAAGATTCTGGCGCTAGACCTTACTGATCTGAAACGAAAAGGACATTTTTTGTGGGGGAGGGAGACAATCTCGGTTATTTGGATTATTTGACTGATGAAGCTCAAACAGAATCCACAGTGCAGACACTGTTGCAGCCGCTGCTGCTCAGTTCTGTGGGTTCAGGGTTATATCAGGAATGCAGACAGAGAGGTGTCGCTCCCTAACCATGGAGAAAATAAAAGTGGTGAACATGAAAATGAAAAACAACAGAAAATGAGAAAAGACTGATTTTGAGATGGATGTTTAATAATTTACACATTGTGCCGTGTGTGTGTGTGTGTGTGTGTGTGTGTGTTGTAGGTGTCAGAGGAATGTCTCCACTGTGAGTGCAGTATTTCAGGAATCTTTCCCTGTCTGCCTGAGAGAGAACAAGGAAGAGTGAAGCTGTTCTTCACACACATAGGTCTGAAATACCTTCATCTCTGCAGCCTCCCCAAGGCTCAGCACTCCGGATCTCGGCATGGGCAGGAGGCTGCTGTCTGGCTGCTCACCGAGATAATGACACACCACCATGGTACCCTACCCCCGCACTATGCCCCTGCTTCCCCACTCATTTCAGGAGGATCTCACCCTGGGTCAACTTGCTGCACTTTATTCTAAGGATCTTCTGCCCCTTTCACCCCCATATCCTCTGGCTCTGTTCATCAATCTTTCTCCCTTTTCCTTGCCACAATCTCTCCACGTTTGGTTCAAGAGCCACAGCTCCTACCATCTGGAGCACCCAGAGCCCTCAAACCTTTTATGGCACTGTGCCGTCTTGTGGACACCGCATGCATCTGACAGGAAGTGCAGCAGTAAGAGGTATAGGCTAGAAAGACACATGGAGGTGACAGGTTTCAGAGTGGCAGCCGTGTTAGTCTGTATCAGCAAAAAGAACGAGGAGTACTTGTGGCACCTTTGAGTCTAACACATTTATTTGGGCATAAGCTTTCGTGGGCTACAGCCCACTTCATCGGATGCATGCAGTGGAAAATACAGTAGGAAGATATATATACACACACAGAGAACATGAAAAAATGGGGGTTGCCATACCAACTCTAACGAGACTAATCAATTAAGGTAGGCTATTATCAGCAGGAGAAAAAAAAAGCTTTTGTGGTGATAATCAGCATGGCCCATTTCCAACAGTTGACAAGAAGGTGTGAGTAACAGTCGGGGGAAAATAGCATGGGGAAATAGTTTTTATTTTGTGTAATGACCCATCCACTCCCAGTCTTTATTCAAGCCTAATTTAATGGTGTCCAATTTGCAAATTAATTCCAGTTCTGCAGTTTCCCATTTGACGTTTTTTTGTTGGAGAATTGCGACTTTTAGGTCTGTAATTGAGTGACCAGGGAGGTTGAAGTGTTCTCCAACTGGTTTTTGAATGTTATAATTCTTGACGTCTGATTTGTGTCCATTTATTCTTTTGCGTAGAGACTGTCCGGTTTGGCCAATGTATATGGCAGAGGGGCTTTGCTGGCACATGATGGCATATATCACATTGGTAGATGTGCAGGTGAACGAGCCTCTGATGATGTGGCCGATGTGATTAGGTCCTATGATGGTGTCACTTGACTAAGAAACTAGATCCAGTATCATTCATTTTCTTCTTGATGGAGAAGTTTAGATAAAGGCAATTCACGGGCGCCTGAGACCCCCTGCTTTCTCCAGAATTCTGCATCCTGTCTCCTGCACTCGGAACGCTGCAGGAAGCAATAGGAAATGTCCATCAGATATCTCAGTGCTGCCCTGCTATGCAATGCTAGGCAGTACTCTCAGCGGAGCGTGCATACTCTGCTCTAAAGCGTGGTTCCTGGGAAGGGGGTGGAGCTGACAGAGAATAAAACGAGGCCAAGTGGAACAGCACTACACTGAACCTTCCCACTCGGTGCACACATTGAGAGTGGGTGCTGGGGGAACGTCATGTCAGGCATCCAGAGACTGCTCTAAATTATACAGATCAGAGTGGTACTGCTGGTGAATATGGCCCAGTAACCTCTGGTTCAGCCACAGATGGGATAATGGACCAGACCCGTAAGGACTTTGTCTTCCTGCACTAGGCATTTCAGCTGGGACGTTTAGCCCCACTGCCTTTTATCCAGCATATCGTGGCTGGTCAAAGATTGGCTGAACCTGCCTAAATCTGGTTATAGCGCGGTCTTACCATGACCAGCACCGCTGGTTCCTTGCAAGAAGTGTCCCTGCACCCTTTTCCTCCGCCTTGCTCACCCACTACAGCCTAGCCCTGTTATAAGGTGTGAAGCTGCCTGTCCAGATAGGGATGAAAGGTACCGTCACACAACCATGCCAACGACCTTCCATGAGCCAAGATCCAGAGTCCTTCTCTTTCATCTTCGCAGCCCCCTTGCCATATGCTATTGGGTTGCTCTGCTTTTTGTCATGGTCTTACTTCCTCCTGGTATCTGAGCTATGGGAGGTGCGGGGTGGGGAAAAGGACAATATTCTTTTTCATAGTATAAATAATGAAATAGGGATGAGCATCATGAGCATCATCGTCACAGGATCAATGGGTTCACCTGCCTTTTCCTTTAATCTGGCTAATGGGAAGTCACAGGATGCCCTGGGAAAAGCTCAGAAGAGTCTCATAAGTAAGAGAGTGTCTAGAGACCTATCTAGAATTTACTCAGAAATGCCTGACTCTCCAAAGTACAATCTCACAAGGATGAGAGGTCTCATGGGATATGTTCTACAGTGCAGAGATGTGTGAAATTTCGGCCACATCCAAACCGGCTCCACAAAATAGGATCCTGCTATTTGCAGATCCAACCTAGAATAAAGGAAAGCAGAGAAAGGGATTCAAATCCAAGCCCTCGCTTCCCAACACATGCACATCTACATGCACCTGGCATTTCAAGTGGTTTGGATTTCAAGCTCTGGTTTGGGATGGAGGGATGGCCAAGGTTCATCTCAGCTCCGGTCATTTCTGCTCAGGGTTGGCCCTCCTCGTTTAAGTTTCCAGTCACGTACATGAGTACAACCCTGTGTTATCAGTATGCTGGCAGAGCTCCAGGAGTTGGCTTCACACTCTGGAACAGCTTGTGCAACACTTATTGAGCCCACCAGCACTGAGCCAGAGTTCCCAGATTACCTCCCTATAGCGGCATTAAAGAGATGCAGCATCCCAGTTCTTACAATCAGCCCGGTGTCTATATTCTCTGGTCAGATGTGACCCCTCGCCCAGCAATACCCTCCTCTGATCTGCTTTCATACAGCCTGAGAACTTCCCATCAGTTGCCCAGCACAAAGCTGGAATGGCAGGTAATCTATATGTACAGTAAATTGACTTTCACTTTCGCCCGGAGCAGCTAAAAATGAAACAAGAAAAGAAGAAAGGGCGAAAGCTGATTGAAAACAAGTTATCACCTCTGCCACAAAAGGGACAGCCTATCATCAGAGCATTGTCTGCCTTGCTCTGCTTCGCCAGCGCAGTGTAAACAATTTGGTATCTACTTTTGGATTCAGCAACCTGAACTCGGTGGGCCCAGCGATGACAAAATTGCAGGTTCGTTCTGGGGCGAGTGTGTAATTTTCCACCAGGAGAAAATTGTTAAATGTCAGTCACCCTCGCAAGGAGCTGACAGAAGCGACACAGTTTCTGAAGGCCTTGTCATGGGAATACATCTCGACTGGGTAATGGACTGAAATCTCAGCACTTACTTCATAAAACGCCGTACAACCCTGCAGCAAAGGTGGACTTCCCTCTGCTGGATGGGGCTGCAGAGGCAGCAGGACAGAGCAGAATTCAAAGCTGGCTTTGTTTGTTGGGCTAGTGATTATGCTAGCCAAGCCTATGGGAGAAGGGAGTCAGATGGTGTCTCCCACTGCTGGGCTGAGCCTAGACAAAGGAATTCAATTGGTGGCTGGGACAATGCAGCCTGATGTTTGCATTTGTCCTATAGGTGTTGTTACCTACTCTCTAGAACAGCCCATGCTGCAGGCAGAAAGAAAGCAGACAGCTTGGAAACCTATCTGTGCTCCTTTGCTGCTGAGGGCCAGATCCTCAGTTTAAACCAGCTGAGAATCTAACCAATCGTAGATGTTACAAATGGAAAAGGCTTTTTGAGTCATCCATCCAGTCCTTCATCCTGGCCACTGTAGGAATGTTGGCTACCATATAATCTGAGCCTAGTCTGGCTTTACCTAAAGCAAGAGATGGCTTTCTAGCACTTCCCTTTGGAGGCTATGCCATTGTTCAGTAAATCTTCAGTAAAGACTAGGAACGTTCTTAATATTCAGCCTTTCTCTTGCATAACTTCATCCCATGACTCCTAGTCATGCCACCCACATTCATCTAAGCAATTTCCTTCCTCCCACAGTGTTTGTATTCTTTGAATACTCATCACTAAGCATTTTCAGGCTCATCCAACCCTTTAACTATTGTTTGGCCAAGCTTTGCATATTCAACACTTCAAATTTTTATTCATAAACCAAATCCACCCTCCCCTTAACATATATACATCATGGACCAACTCTTCAGACGGTGTAAGTCAGCATCACAATTGGAAGTAGGCCAATTTAGACCAGATGAGGATCTGGTTTATAGCTTTTTGCTTTTCCCTGAATTCCTTCCAATTGCTTTGCTTGCTCGGCACCTTGGTCCTCCAGAACCTAGATTTGATAACCCTCCTGGTATGTTGCAAAGACCACCTTTCCTCTCTCATTTCCTATGTTGAGGAAGAGGGCATGGGCTGTCCTTGGCTTATCTCATGAATTTCACTTTATGGGTTGGGAGCCGGCGGTTGTGTTCTAAATATTAGAAGAAATAAATAAAAATAATAAATGCATCTTTCTTAAACTTGAGGTGCTCCCTCACCAGAGCCTTCTAGAGAGGGACTATCCCCTCCTTGTTCCTTGAAGAGCTGACTTCTTCATAAACTGTCCCATATCACACAACAGCGTTGTATGGACAACATTCTTCTTCACTCATCTTCATCCTGCCAGTAGTGGGTAGCTAATTCCTCACAGATGTCCTGTCACCTCTCTGCCTTCCCAGTCTCCTTGTTTGTTGCCACCATTTCAGAAGCAGCAAAGCCAATGGACCAACCTGAAGCTGTTGGCATGCGGGGTCATCAATTCGTCTTATTTCAACAACAAAGCATTTAAAATTGGACCCTTTCAATCTGAACTGAGTAGGAAAAGGGTCGTGTGTGTGTGTGGGGGGGGGGGGACTTGTTTCTTTGAAGCTGCCTCCATTGCTCTTTTCTTTCCTGTCATTGGTTTGGCCTCAGGACTTCGATTCTTGGTTAAATGAGTTCATAGATTGCATTCGCTCTGGACATCTCTCAGTCTTATCCCACTCACACTACCCTAGTATTGAAACACCTCACGCTCTTCCCAGTCACCACATATTCACTAATGCACTTAGCCTCCAAGTGACACGGGGAAGTGTGATCTCCATTTTACCCCCGCAGATGCCTGGCACAGAGAGATGTCGTGAGTTGCTCAAAGTTAGCAGAGGAAACTTGTGACAAAGCTGGGAACTAAACCAAGCTCTTTTGACTCCTAACCACAAGACCATCTTCCCCTCAGGCTCTACTTTGTTTAATCCAGATTTGCCTTTGGAAAGTCTCTCACCTGCCATAGTTAACTGAAGTGTCGGGTCTAACATCTCCTCTGTCTATCAAAGAGACTTGCCTGGACCTCATCACGTAGTATCCGAGCACCTCACAATTTGTCATGTGTATAGTCTAACAGCACCTCTCTGGGCAGGGCAGTGCTATTAGCCCCATTTTACAAATGGGGAACTGAGGCCCAGGTAAATTAAGTGACTTGCTCAAGGTCACATGGGAAACATGTGGCGAAGCAAAGACTCAAACTTGGGTCTCCTAAATTCTAGGCGGGTGCCCTGAAGACTGGACTATCTTTCCTCCATGTGGCTGAGAGGAGCTGGTCAAACCAAGTCTATTCCTCACTTTCCTCCAGCCTCCAAGAAGCCTCTTGCCATCGAGAGCGAAGAGAGAATAGCTGAGTCTTTCCTCTGAACAGGGAGGAGTCAGCAATCTGAGCTCAGAGGTGAAGCAGAGACCGATAAACACAAGAGAAAGCCTGGGGGTAACAAGCAGAAGTTTCTGTCCCATGTTTTCATCCCTTTAGGTCCTCAGGTCATTTCTCCATTTCACTCACTCTCCTCCCCTTTGTCTCCTTTCCTTTTCGAGATCAGTTTCACATTTTCCTCCCCTGTTCCCCACGCTTATCCAGCACCCATCAGACCGAGGAGCGCTCTGTTTTCTGTTAAGTGAGGCTCAGGATTTAACTGCCGTGAAGTCAAAAGGAAACAGAGAGAGAGAGGAGACCTGGCATTGTGCCCCTCTCTTTGGGGTGAGAGTGACTCTCAGCAGAGAGAGTTCTCCACACTTGTGTCTGGGCTGAGGTGTTTCCCCAGAGGAATTCTTAAATGGTCCACCTTGCCTCTGTTTCAGGCACGCAAGAGAGAAGGAAGGGGGTTGGCCTCAGGAGAGAGAGAATGTTTTGAAGGCAATGTGGAGAGTCGTGTGACTACAGCTTGGTGACATTTTTGGGCTGAAACTTTTTTTTGGCAAAAAAATGCAGATTCAGCACCACCAACATTTTTCAGGAATTCATGTTGGTTTCACCGAATGTTTTGGTCAAAAAATAAATAAAAACTTCTGAAAAAAACCCTCAATGTTTCATTCTGACATTTTCAAAAATGAAACATTTTGATCTTTCAGTTCCAAAGGACTCTTCCTTTCAAAATTTCCTTCAATTTTATTTTTAAAAAAATCAAAAATGTTTAAAAATAGTCCAAATCCAAATGAAACATTTCATTTGACCCGAAATGATCTTTTCTTTTGACTCTTTGATTTGCTGAGAATTTTTTTAAAAAAATCATTTTCGGTTCGACCCAAAATGATTTTTATTTTCAGTGTTTTGGAGTTGCCAGTGAACTTAAGAATCTTTCATTTGCACAGGTGGGGTGACCTGCTGACCCCCAATTATTAATGAGTAAAGGAGTCTAAATCGGTGTAACTTACGTGCTGAAGAGCTAGAAGAAAGTGAGTTAACGTTGTCCTCACCCAACATTGACTTACACTGACTTTGACTTCCTTACGCATTGATTAGTGGTTGTAAGTAGATATAATGGAGCCTATGCTCCAGCAGCACACCTACGGAGCTGCAAGCTGAGCTAATTTAGCTCTGTAGTGTAGACGCTTCGTACATCAACAGAAAGTTGTTTCCATTTTGTAGGTAATCCACCTCTCCGAGAGGTGGTAGCTAGAGTGACCGAAGAAGTCTAGCTGTGTCTACAGTCGGGATTAGGTCAACCTAACTACGTTGCACAGAACTCGAAATTTTTCACAGCCTCGGAAAGAAGGATTAATTGTATTGACTGCAAAACATTCATAGAATCATAGAATATCAGGGTTGGAAGGGACCTCAGGAGGTCATCTAGTCCAACCCCCTGCTCAAAGCAGGACCAATTCCCAACTAAATCATCCCAGCCAGGGCTTTGTCAAGCTGGGCCTTAAAAACCTCCAAGGAAGGAGACTCCACCACCTCCCTAGGTAACGCATTCCAGTGCTTCACCACCCTCCTAGTGAAATAGTGTTTCCTAATATCCAACCTAGACCTCCCCCACTGCAACTTGAGACCATTGCTCCTTGTTCTGTCATCTGCCACCACTGAGAACAGCCGAGCTCCATCCTCTCTGGAACCCCCCCTCAGGTAGTTGAAAGCAGCTATCAAATCCCGCCTCATTCTTCTCTTCTGGAGACTAAACAATCCCAGTTCCCTCAGCCTCTCCTCATAAGTCATGTGCTCCAGACCCCTAATCACTTTTGTTGCCCTCCGCTGGACTCTTTCCAATTTTTCCACATCCTTCTTGTAGTGTGGGGCCCAAAACTGGACCCAGTACTCCAGATGAGGCCTCACCAATGTCGAATAGAGGGGAACGATCACGTTCCTCGATCTGCTGGCAATGCCCCTACTTATACAGCCCAAAATGCCGTTAGCCTTCTTGGCAACAAGAGCACACTGTTGACTCATATCCACCTTCTCGTCCACTGTGACCCCTAGGTCCTTTTCTGCAGAACTGCATTGATGTAGGAAGCACCTACACTAAAGCACCATAACTGTGCCACTGTCACGCCTATAGTATAGACATAGCTTTATATTCAGCGAAGTAAAAGAGAAAGGTAAGGGGAAAGAGGAAGTTTACTTGCATTGCTGAAGGAGCCAGTGTGGTCTGGCTACAAAGAGGCCTATGCTCCGTCTAAGAGATTCTTCCCCAAGAAATGGAAAAAGCTATTAAATATCCCTCTGTTAGACACGACGGAATATACCAGTGAACGCTATCTGTCTCCTGACAGCTTAGATAGGAAATGGCTCCAGAGATCAGCGAGGTGTGAAAGACTCATGCGTCCTCCCGTTTAATTTCTCTGTACAGTATGAAGTGAATAATGCACTCTCCGAAGGTCATCCAAAGAAATAATGAAATCAACAGCATTTGTCCCATTAGTGTTTCATTCCCTCAAAAAAAGACAAAATGGAGCTATTAAGGCAAAATAGCCCCCTCTCCTTCCCATGATGGAGTATCTGGAAGGACAGGCACACTAGAGGAGTTGCTCTGTTCCTTGGAACTGCTTATTTAACTTGTCTGGCTGATTTATGACAGCGGTAGCGGTAGGCATGACCCAAAGGAAGGCTCTCGAGCCACCCAAAGAGCACACATCTCGGCAGGGCTAAGTCATGCACATCCACTGAAACTATTGAGAAATGAAGCCAAGCATCATTATGAAATATGGCATCTGGTCTGGCATTGGACAGATATGGAGAGAGATGATCAGAGAGTGACTACTGAGAGTCACTCGGTATTTGTGCTTTCATGAACTATGATGTTTCCTTTATATCTATATGTACTGGGGGCGAAGAGGTGAATCTGGTGCTAGGGAGAAGTGATATTCCATGGAGCTAGCTAGCATTCCTCTCAAATGTCCTTCATTCCACCCCAGAGCCCCCACCTTTAATCTCCTCCCTTTAATGGTTGAGAATTATTGACCTCATCGATAAAGAATCATGGAGGTTGTAGCCCGTGATCTACAACCAAGGAAGGACTCCCACTGCACCGTAAGTGTCCTCATGAATGGCTTTGTTGCATCCTCCATTTTGAATCGGATCTTGGGATACGTTGTGGGTCTTTGTCCCATCTGGGCCTTGGCAGGCTGAGACACCCAAGGGAGCCTGAGCTGGTTTGGAGTTTCTCTCTCAGACACAACTTTGTCATTGGACCTCAGTCTCTGCGTGCTGCTCCCGCGGCTTCCAGTCTACAGCATTCACTTGGCTCTGTAAATGTACCTCAGTCCTAAAGTGTAGCGCACGCTGCTACTCCATCCCTGGCCCTCTATACGCGGCTCTGCTACTGCCCCTACTCCCAACCCAAGTGCTAGGGACAAACGCAGTCCCTGCCTGGCAGCTTCCTCCTACATCCTTTCAAGTACATAAAAGGTTGTTACAAGGAGAAGGGAGAAGAATTGTTCTTCTTAACCTCTGAGGATAGGACAAGAAGCAATGGACTTAAATTGCAGCAAGGGCCGCTTAGGTTGGACATTAGGAAAAACTTCCTAACTGTCCGAGTGGTTAAGCACTGGAATAAATTGCCTAGGGAGGTGGTGGAATCTCCATCATTGGGGATTTTTAAGAGCAGGTTGGACAAACACCTGTCAGGGATGGTCTAGATCAGGGGTCAGCAACCTTTCAGAAGTGGTGTGCCGAGTCTTCATTTATGCACTCTAATTTAAGGTTTTGCGTGCCAGGAATACATTTTAACGCTTTTAGAAGGTCTCTTTCTGTAAGTCTATAATATATAACCAAACTATTGTTGTATGTAAAGTAAATAAGGTTTTTAAAATGTTTAAGAAGCTTCATTTAAAATTAAATTAAAATGCAGAACCCCCCAGACCGGTGGCCAGGACCCAGGCAGTGTGAGTGCCACTGAAAATCAGCTCATGTGCCGCCTTTGGCACGCATGCCATAGGTTGCCTACCCCTGGTCTAGATAATACTTAGTCCTGCCTTGAGTGCAGGGGACTGGACTAGATGACCTCTCAAGGTCCCTTCCAGTTCTATGATTCTATGATCCCATGGCACAATCCACCACAAAAAGGGGTGGGGAGGAGGTGGGTTGTGGCCCCACCCCTCCCTTTAGCCTGGAGAGACTTTCTCTGGAAAAGCGCAGTCAACGTATTTGTTTCCCCTGAGCACCATGGAGCTGGCATAACCCCTCCCAGATTTCCCCCAGCGGTGATACAGCTCCCAGTGCAGACCAAAGACTCATGCTACACTTTAGCTCATGTTGTTTTGTCAGTACACGGTAAAGGCCAAATCCTGCTCTGGTTTACACATTCCCACCACCATGGATGTCCTGGGATTTCATTCAGAGTAGAACTGGCTGGGCCCGGTCTAGCTTCGTACAGAACATCTCCTTTCAAGGGCTGAAATCCATCTGCCGACGGAGATGCCCAGGTGCCAGGGAGGGTAGAATTAGCCTTTTAACACCTCACACGGAACTTTCCAGACACACACGGCAGCAACTTCATAAACTAACAAAACCCATAACGTGGAGTAAATCACTCTGTCGCCAGTCTGTAAGGCCGGAATGAGGAGCAGCACTGGAGCTGAAGCACAATCAGTTGCTTTGAAGCAAAGCTTCTTACTGTTCAGACAGAGAGCAATAACAGAAGCCATCAGCCGACACGCAGAGAGAAGCAGTGGTGGTAAAGGATGTGATTGATTTTAGCAACGGTCATTCCCAATCCAGAGACGAAATGCCAATTTTGGGTCTCAATACAGGGGTAAATGAATGAAACTCTATGGCCTATGCTATATAGGAAGTCCCTTCTGGCCTTCAACTCTATGAATCTGCTTACGTCCCACCTTAGAAGTTGGCTGTCAGTTACCTTCCTTATTATGGATCATTTTTATTACAGTAGTCGCTCAAAAACCCAACTGAGCTCAGGGCTGCATTGTGGTGGGCACTGAACAAACAGTGGCCCCTGTCCCAAAGAGTTGATGAAACAAACAAAGGATATTGGGGAGCCAAAGGAGCCAAGACTTGTCCCAACGAACAAAGGAACAGAACCCGTGTGCCCAAAGTTTGAGTTCAGTATGAGTATGAGCAAACATGGCACGGTACCTAGTCCTCCCACAGCCCCTCTGCCCTTTGTATGCACGTGAGCATGCAAAAATCCAGGGAAAGGAATGGGCGCGCTGTTACTTTTCAAAGACACGAAAAGAAAAGTATCCCATCCTTTCAGTTTCGTTTAAGAAGAGCAACCAAAAGTACAATTAAGCATTGTTCATTGTTCCCATAGAAAGTGCTCCCATATATGTCTGTAAATAGGCTATAAAAGTGAACAATATTGTTTATGATTGTCAACATTAATAGAAATGTTTTCATGAAATGAGAAAAATATTTTTTTTGAATGGAAGCAATTGACATGCCATGTTGGAAAATCATAGGAACACAGTAATTCATGGGAACACAGTAATTGCCAAAAGGGATCAGACCCAAGCGCCATCTAGTCCAGTAGCCTGTCTCTGACAGGGTTGGTCTACAATGCGTCTGGGTGTGTGCTTCCGAGCCCACATAGACAGAGACACGCTAGCTGCCTTTGTGTACGCCCGCCCAGCGGCCGGGGCCCATAGTGAGCTGGCTAGCCTGCGCCACCACCTGTATTGCAGCAGCTGCACCATTTTGCATGTGCTAGCTGAAGACACGCTCCCTGCTGTAGTGTAGACATACCCACTGTGGCCAGTAGCAGAATGCCTCAGAGAAGGTATAGGACCCCCAAAGTAGGGGATACAGCAGGCAGTCTCCCCCCCGCCCCAGAGCTTATCCTGTGGACTGACTTAAGCTGTGACACAGATGTTTTAAAAACCCTCCCCAGATACAGCTTCTGATTTGGACTGAAAACAAAGGTCAAAATGTCAACATTTCCCACGAAAAAGAAATTCTGCCTTTTGACCATCTCTATAGGTCCCTCCCCCTCCCCCGCATAGACAGACACACACATACCCATCGATAACTACCCATGCCATCCAGCGCTATACACGCTCAGGCATGCTATCTGGTCATCACTGTCTGCTGCGCAGGACCTCACAATGCTTTCCTCGTGCTGCCAGCCTTATCCAACTTAAAATGAAGGACAAGCAGCATCCCGGGAGAGGCTAAATTGGCTGCGCATGAGCTGGGACCCCCGTCAACTTCTAGAACTGGCCATGTGGGGTGCATGCTGTGACGCAGTAGGGAGCGGGGTGGATTGACCTGGGAATGTCATTTAGTTTTACTGGGACTGTCTGCATGGGGGATGGGAGAGCAGGGGATGACTTTAGGTGAGGGACAGTACCTGAGCCTGTAACCTGAGCCAGGAAGGGGGTGGGGCGAGGCGACACCTTTGCCCGGGAAACTGGACAAAGGGAGAGGGGGAGGGAGCCTGCTGGAGGGGTTTTTTGGTTTCAGTTTGGGGCTGGCTGGGAAGAGGCAGGGAACCCCAAGTCTGGGGTCTAAGATCCTTGCCCCCCAGAGGGACCTGGCTGAGGGGTCCTGGTTGTACCTACAAGCCCTGCTTGGGACTGTGTTCCTGTCGTCTAATAAACCTTCTGTTTTACTGGCTGGCTGAGAGTCACGGTGAATCGCAGGAAGTGGGGGGTGCAGGGCCCTGACTCCCCCACACTCCATGACACATGCCAATGGAACTGGCATTGCATTGCATGCTATTTGGGATATGCCCATGCATTAGCGTTCCCAGGGGCGGCGCTAGGATTTTTGCCACCCAAAGCAAAAACAATTTTGGCCGCCCCCTCCCACCCCCGTTTTTTAATTACCCCACCCCCGGCCCCGCCTCAACTCCGCCCCTTCCCTGCCTCCTCCCCCTCCAGGCTCTCAAGCCTAGGAGGGAGGGAGGGAGGGAGGGGGAGAAGCGGCGCCTGCGCCGCGGCCACTCGGAGTCTCCCCCTCCCTCCCAGGCTCTCAAGCTCGGGATCTCCCCCTCCCTCCCAGGTTTGAGAGCCTGGGAGGGAGGGCGAATAGCGGCGCGCGAGCGGCAGCGGAGGTGAGCTAGGGCGGCCGGGGCACATTTTTAGGGGCGACATTCTGGCGCTGGCCATGCCGCCCCTAAAAATGTGCCGCCCCAAGCACCAGCTTGTTTTGCTGGTGCCTAGAGCCGGCCCTGAGCATTCCATCACTGATCGATGGAGGCTACCCATCACACCCAGAAGAGATCAAACCTCAGGATTCTGACGACATGAAGGAAAATGTCGGTTTCAAGCCGTTCTTTCCCCCTTGTGAGCATTAGAATGTGCAGGGGAATGGGAAGCCAGGGTTTGACATATGGTAGGACACCAG
Organism: Terrapene triunguis; assembly: GCF_002925995.2. Taxonomy (NCBI): domain Eukaryota; kingdom Metazoa; phylum Chordata; order Testudines; family Emydidae; genus Terrapene; species Terrapene triunguis. The sequence goes on from NW_020664587.1 coordinate 5,813,255, forward strand.
GGCTGAAACTTTCAAAGGAGCATCAGGGTATGGGGTGCTCAGTTCCCTTTGAAACTCAGTGGCAGATGGGCACCTCATTCTAGAGCTGTGCAAATAACTGATTTTGGTTCGGTGGCACATCCAAAAAAAAAAAAGAGAGAAAAAAATTGTTTCGAGTTGACCCGAAATGAAAATGTTTTGAAACTTTCTGCAAAATAAACAGTCAAAAAAAATTTGTTGCAGGACAAACACTCAATTCAACCCAAAATGAAACCTTTCATTCTGATTTTGAACTTTTCTTAAACAGTTTGTATTTTTTTTAACAACCTGAAAGGACATTTCAAAACAAAAAGAAGTCATTTTGAATCAACAAATCAAAACCTTTCGTTTTAAAAATGTTAAAATGAAACATTTCCTTTTTTCCAATTTTTATTTTTTTCTTCAACTGAAACAATTCAGCAAAGCTGACACTAATTCACATGTTTCAGTCAACCCTAATCTGCATTTTTTTCACCCAAAAAAGTTTCCATTGAAAAATTCCACCCAACTCTCCCTAAGTCCATTGGGCCTCTTAAAAATTCTAGCCCAGGAGTCCAATTTATCCTTGTTGTGACCTCATTGACTTCACTGGAGTTGTACCAAGGATAAGCTTTGCCTAATCCATGTTAAGGCCCCAGGCAGTTTAATGTGAATTTAGGAGGGCTAGGAAAAGCCAATGGGATTTAAAAATCTCCCAGGACTGATTGCTAAATAGCATTATAAATCATAGGATTATAAAAATGTAGGGCTGGAAGGGACCTCAAGAGGTCATCTAAACCATTTCCCTGGGCTGAGGCAGGATTAAGTATAGCTAGAATATCCCTGATAGGTGTTTGTCTAACCTGGTCTTAAAAATCTCCAAGGCTGAGTATTCTACTGCCTCCCTAGGTAATCTGGTCCATTGCTTAACTGTCCTTTGAGTTAGAAAGCTTTTCCTAATATTGTTGCTATGGGTGCAGCCATCCAGGAGTTATCCATGATGTGAACGTCAGGGTTATTTTTCTCTTACAAGAATGCCTCACACAAAAAAATGCTTCATTTAATCTTGGACAATTAACACAAACCTGTACTATTAATATGAACCAGCATGTGTCTCAGAAGGTCACATGCACGGTGAACAAGTCATCAGGAGAGAATGGCACACTTAACTCCTCTAATGGAGCCAGCTGCAAATTGAGCAACTGACAAAATACAGTTATATTTGGTTATTTAAAAGTATTGCTTACAAATTTTAAACAATCAGAGATCTATTTAGAGCTGTTTAATTAAAGTGTGACTGCCTTCCAACAGAAATGAGGCGTATACTTGATTCGGTAGGTGGTGGACTAGTGGACTAGCAGGGTGGCTAAGTGCTAGGCTTGTATACCATAGCAACAGTCACTTCTTAATTACTCATTCACAGGAAAGGCATCAGGTCTGACCCTCACTAGAGCTGGGTTCATCGTGAGAAAAATTATCCACCAAGATTTTGATGTCTTCTAATTAGAATTTCATTTCAACTCTGTTAGACGCACACTCCAGGGTTTTTGCCGCCCCAAGCGTTGGGGAAGAAAAAAAAAAGCCGCGATCGCGCCGCTTTCTTCTTCGGCGGCAATTCAGAGGCAGGTCCTTCCCTCCGAGAGGGACCCGCCCCCGAAGAGCCCGAGGTGCCGCCCCTTCCCCTTGGCTGCCCCAAGCACCTGCTTGCTGGCCTGGTGCCTGGAGCCGGCCCTGCGCACACTCCCCTAACATGGGTTACATTTTTGCCTCTTCTAATAGGAGGATAAAAACCTTCTATTGCTGCCAACTAACAGCGTTACACTTCATCTAAAAAGGTAGCACTAAAGACCAAAGGTTCAAACCTTGCTGAGAATCCAAGCAGAGTCAGTTGTGAATTTGTCTCTCTTTTTATTTGCTTTTTGTGCCACCCGAGTTTTCTTTGTGTTATTGTTTGTAGAAAGTGACCATGACAGCAGCAAAGCCCCGATGGTTTGTCCAGACCGTAATTCTGTCTATAAAGCTTAGGTCATCCAGTCAAGGAAACAGAAATGATATCATGTGACTTCAGGGACCAGCCATGCAGCCTGAATCATGAATAGTTGAGGATTTGTTTGCAAAAATGATTTGCTTAACAATTACAGCTAATGAATAAACTCCTCAAAGTCACATCTTTTCTGGGGATGCTTCTGGAACAGAAAAATTACGCCAGATAAACCCTTTACTTTGAATATTTTAACTCACTGTAATGAGGCCACATGCTTTTAAAAGTCTTAGAATGTATGCATTGGTGGGGAGACCCAGAGCCGAGCTTTTAACCTCAATATCTCTCTACCCTTTCTATTTCCCCCCTAAAATGCTAGTTGTGATTAGACCACATTTCACATTAATCTCTGGCAACTTTGTTCAGTTAAAGCTGAGTTTATACAAGCACAAAAAATCTGACCCCTTTCTCTTCCCGTTCTCCACCACAGCCCCAACCCCCCTGTAATCTGCTGAAATCAATGGACAGTTAGGATGTGCTTGCGGTTTTCAGCAGGACAGTAGGCGTGCTTTAGCTGGGACATAGCTGGAATAATCAACAGCTGGTGCGGTCTATCTGCTTGCTCCCAAATGTTCAGCTTGGTAATGTGCCTTGAAGATCCAGCTGCAAAGCAGGTGTGTTCTCCCCGACTGTGGCTGGAATTTTCCACAGCACAGCTGGAAAACTCCTACCTAGATAGTCCTAGAATGGGAAGAAAGATGGTTCTGTGCTTCAACCATTGCACTGGGACTCAGCAAATCTCTGTGCGATTTCCGGTTCTGCCACAGACATCACGAGAAACTTTAGGCAGGTCAGCAAAGCCCAGAGGCATGCAGGCTTTGCAATGCTAAGCATCATGGCGCCTGACTTCCAGGCACCTGGACAATCACAGAAACAACTTTGCAATCCACAAAGCTTGAATTAGGTGCCCAGGCTCCCTGTACAATGAATGGGAGAGAGAGGTCTCTTGCAATGTGAGCCACAAAGGACAACATGCTAGGTGCGAGCTTCTCCCATCAACACAGCTACTGTCCATCGCAGAGGTGGGACGGGAGAAGCTGTTTCGTCGGCATTGTAGCGTCTTCACTAAAGCGACAGCAGCGACACTGCACCTGTTTAAGTGTAGACGTTCCCTTAGGTGCCTGCCTCATACTGCACAAAATGGCCAGAGGAGGTGTGCACACATTATGCATTTTAGTCCAGTGGTTCGTATTTGCACCAGGAGGTGGGACACCCAGGCTCAACCCCCTCCTCTGCCAAAGAAAGGATTTGAACAGCTGCCTTCTATTGGTCAGGAACATGTTCTAACTACTGAGCTATAGCGGTGGTTCTCAACCAGGGGTACGTGTAGCCTTGCGGGGTACGCAGAGGTTTTCCAGGGGGTCCATCAACTCCTCTAAAAGATTTGCCTAGATTTACAACAGGCTACATCAAAAGCCCTAGTGAAGTCAGTACAAACTAAAATTCCATACAGACAATGACTTGTTTATATTGCTCCACATACTCTACACTGAAATGTAAGTACAATATTTATATTACACTTGATTTTTTATAATGAGATGGTAAAAATGAGAAAGTCAGCCATTGTTCAGTACTCGTGTGCTGGGACACTTTTTTATGTCTGATTTTGTAAATAAGTAGTTTTTAAGTGAGGTGTGATTTGGGGGTACGTAAGAAAAATCACACTCCTGAAATGGGGACAGTGGTCTGGAAAGGTGGAGAGCCACTGAGTTATAGATATGAGGGCCCCTCAATCTCTCCTGTTGAAACTGTGCCACTGTGGTTAAATAATAAAAGAGTGAGTGGAGCAGGGGGGCTGGACCCAGCGTGTCCCACCTCCTAGGTGGGTACCCAAAGCACTGGGCTACAGATTCAGTCAGTCACACTCGTTCTCTTGCTGTTCCACCATGGCTGACTACTTAAATGGTCAGTGGGCAGGGCCGGCTCCAGCCACCAGCGCAGCAAACTGGTGCTTGAGGCGGCCCTTGGAAGGGGGCGGCACGTCCGGGTCTTCGGCGGCGGGTCCCTCAGTCCCTCTCTGAGGGAAGGAGCGGCCGCCAAATTGCACTGAAGCATGAAGCGGTGCGGTAGAGCAGCCGCCAATCACGGCTTTTTTGTTGTTGTTTTTTTCTCTTCGCCACTTGGGGCGGCAAAAAAGCTGGAGCCAGCCCTGTCAGTGGGCCAGTAAGAGAAAGAGTGACTCTGTAGCCCAGCGGTTAGAGCACAGACGTGAGCGATCGCGTGTCCGGTCCCCGGTGCCAGTCACTCTTCAGCCAAAGTGCAACAGCTTCAACAAGAGGGTGATCAGCAAGACCAGGCTATCCCGTAGCTCAGTGTTTATAGCACTCTCCTGACAAGCAAAAAACCTTTATTCAAGTCTTTCCTCTGTGCCAGCAGAGGAGGGAAATTGAACTTGGGTCTCTTAGGTTGCAGGCAAGAGCTCTAAGCACTGAGCTCAAAGTAGTAAGCGGCTGCCACCTAGTGCGGCCGTATTTTGAATGGGTCCTGATCCAGGAGGCATTCTCTAAGCACATCTGCCAGAGCAGATCCCGCATGTGACTTAGGTGGCTGAAAGCCTATCTTTCCCCAAAGTGCTCCAAGGCTTACGTAGGAGATGGGTGATCGACACCCAGAGTGAAGCAGCAATGCGCATGCCTGGTGACAGAAATTTAGGCGCTGAGGAAACTTTTACCCTGAAAATGTAGGTGCCAAGTGAGCGAAGGCCCCTAGAGCGTTCAGTGGGAGTTTTGTGGATTACAGTGGAGCCAAAACTGGGACTTAGGGCACGTCTTCACTACCCGCCAGATCGGTGGGTAGCAATCGATCTATTGGGGATCGACTTATCGCGTCTAGTGAAGACGCGATAAAATCGATCCCCGATGGCTCTGCCATAGACTCCGGAAATCCACCGCGGCAAGAGGCGGAAGCGGAGTCGACTCGCCGCCGTCCTCACAGCCAGGTAAGTCGACCTAAAATACGCAACTTCAGCTACGCTATTCACGTAGCTGAAGTTGCGTATCTTAGGTCGACCCCCCTCCCCCCGTAGTGTAGACCTAGCCTTAGGTTCTTAAGTTTGGGGTTTAGGTGCCTAAGTACTTTGTGGATCAGGGCCTTAGTCTCTCTGTGCCTCAGTTCCCCATCTGTAAAATGAGCTAATAACACATTGTTTCCCCCTCATTTTGTCTATTTAGATTGTAAATTCTTTGAGGCAGGGCCTGTCTCTTATTATGTGTGTGTACAGCATTAGGTGCACAGCATACAAACAGAGTTAAATAACAAATAGTAAAATACTCTTGCAGGAAGTTTACAACGTACCACAACTTTATTTCTTAGAATTCAGAATGATAACAACTCATCCACCTTACTGTAAGCTAGCTCTCTGTGGAACTGACTCTGATTGCATGCTTCCCTACAGAGCCCCTTCGCCTGCAAACAGAACCAGGAAAACCATGGAGAATTAAAGGTGATCGATTACAATTTTTACACAGTTTTCAGCATCTATGTCGAGGTCTCAAGGTGCTCCTGTAATGCAAGTGCTACTAGTAATGTGACTTAGACTGTGAGCTCTTTGGGGCAGAGACCGTCTTTTTATTCTGTGTTTGTACAGCACCTAGCACTACGGGGTCCTGCTCCACGGCTGGAGTTGCTAGATGCAATACAAACAATAACAAAGTAATGAATAAAATAACACAAAATATCTGAAGCATTCTGCAGCAGGTGTGTGGATAATAGAAGTACTAGTATTAGAATATAATATAATATAATTAATAACAAATGTTCTGGTGCAGGTGTATAGATCATGGCTGTATTGGTGTATCAATCACACAATTAAACCTATTTTTTATTGTAAACTATACAAAGCTAATTTGAAAACAGCCACTGAGATCGTCATTGAAAATTGGTACACAAGTTAGTCCTTGCGCAAAATGTCATCTCTATACCCAGCCGTTTCCTGCAGGCAAAAGCTATAAAAGGGGCCTGCTTGTTCATAATGGAAATGCCACCGATACAACCTTAACTTATCATGTCGTGAATGTCAGCACTGTAACAACTGAATTTAATATGGAGAGCTGTTGAGCAGCAGGTTAGTGCAAGTTCAGCTCAAAAGAAACCCTTCTCTGCTATTAACAATTTTACTGTTCCGTGAAAAAGGAAAAAGAACAGGATCAAATAGTCATTATCTGAATTGGCCGGCAACTGTAAGACCTGAGACTGGGCAGATTTTTAGTAGGTCAGCTATCTATTTAAAGTAATTTGAATTATCTAAGGATAATTGAAATCCACTGTTCATCCATTACTTCCACGTTCAAGCCTTACATGATTACATCCATAGCTCTGCCTCACATTTATTTGGCGACCTATAGGACCTTCAGCTTTCCTGCCTCTGATAGGTCATAGTATTATTTTCCATCAAATTATAACACATGTAGTTGCAGGTTCGTCAAATGAAATTGGCTTGGCTGTGTGACAGCTTGAAGTAAATCTATTGCTAGAATCTCATCTGGAGCTATTTATATTCTGCCCTGGTGTGGAGCACTCATTCCTATATTGGCGTTCCTCTGCCTACTACAAGCAATCGTCCACCTTGTCACAGAGATATTGTTTCATCAGAGGGGGGGGGGTTGTTACAGGGACAGTGTGGTGTATTGTACGGGGCAAGTGCTGAATTAAAAGTTAAGTAGCTCGATCTTCTATTCCTGGCTGTATTACTCGTTTGTTGTGTGTCTTTGGGCAAGTTGTATCTGGTCTACAAAAGCAAAGTGAAATTTTCAGAAAAAATAGTCTATTAACCAAAAAATACAGTTTGGGTTCAAATTGGGCAAATAGTTTAATCTGGGAAGAAAAGGGGGGTATTGAAAAAGTCGAAACGTTTCATTTTAAATTTTCAAAACAAAATGTTTCAGTTTTTTGTTTTGAAATGCTGTTTTATTTTAAATGTAGCTAGATTTATTTAAAAAGATAAAAAAGTTAAAAAAACACCCAACATGTAAATGAAACAAACAAACAAAACCAATTGTTTCAAGTCAAATGAAACATTTTGTTTGACCCAAAACTATTATTTTTTTCAGTTTTTGTTTTGGGGGCACAATCCCTTTTGGGTCAACACAAAATGAATTGTGTGTGTGTGTGTGTGTGTGTGTGTGTTTGGTTCAGCCAACAAACTGAAAAAACAATTGTTCTCTCAGCTTTACTCTCTGCATTGTCTATTTACATTGTAAGCTCTCTGGGGCAAAGACTCTCTCTTACTAGGTGTGTGAACAGCGCCTAGCACAATGGGGCCTTGGACTCACTTTGGATCTCTAGGTACTGCCATAAAAAAAGAAGTGACTTCAGCATGGTGTCTAAGTACCTTCACAGAGAGAAAACACTGAGTACTCCAGGGCTATTTAATCTAGTGGAGAAAGACAGAACAAGAACCAATGTCTGGAAGCTATAGCCAGACAAATTCAAATTAGAAATAAGGCACAATTATTATTTTTTTTACAGTCGGAGTGATTAGTCATTGAAACAGACTATCAAGGGACAGGGTGGATGCTCAGTCTTGTTAAGTCTTCAGATCAAGACTGGATGCTTTTCTGGAAGAGATGTTTTAGCCAGACACAATTTATTGGGCTCAGTACACAAGTAACTGGATAAAATTCTCAGGAGGTCAGACAGGTGATCGAGAATGGTCCCTTCTGGACTTAAAATCTATGAATCTATCAAAAATGTCTCTCAAGGACACATTACTTTCAACCGAGTGACAGTAGTTGGATCAGCTGGATTGTAAATGCCATGAAAGCTCTCGCTTGTCGGATTTAGTTTCAGGTTTCTTTCAATTTACTCCTGATGCAAACTTTACTGCTGCCCAGGAATTAATTTGGAGTTTCGTCATGGAAATGAAGGGGACAAAGTAACGAACAACCTGCAACATGATTGGTGAATTCTGCTGGATTACGAGTGCAGTTATGGATCAGACCTCATCCAACCTGACGCAGATCATCTGGGCCTCCCAGAACCAGGAGCATGGTAGTCAGAGACAACTTCATCTCCCCATAGTAAATATTTATGTTACAATTGCCTCTGGAGGTGCAATCACTCTAGGACCTATACAATTACATAAGAAGTGACAATCCCTGCCTCAAAGAGCAGATAGCTGTAGGGCCAACACCGAGTGTTCCAAAAATATGAGTCAGGCTCAAAGAAGGAGAAGAAGAAGAGATTGGCTTAAAAATCATGAGTTTTTAAAATAAAACACATTGGGTTCTTTTCATTCGCCTTCTGGTCTTTGAACACTTAGGGTTGTATTTTCACCCACAGGGCTCCAAGAGCTGAGTGTGACAGCATGACCTGTCACAGGGGAGAGAAAAAGACCAACAGACCCAAGCAGCTGACTCCAATTAATTAGTCCTCTCAGAGGCTGCTGGGAATGGAAGGAGTCTAGGGTCTATATAAGCCAGAGCCAGCTAATTCCAGAGAGAAGGAGAGAGGAAGACTGGAAAGGTGAAGGAGAGTTACCAGAGGAAAAACAGCTCCAGAAAGGGGCAGGAGGAGAGACCATCACCTTGAGAAAGAGATGCTGAGTTTGGGGAGAGTTGGGCACAAACTCGAGCCTACCTCTCTAGGGAAACTTTGGACTTCCTGAAGAGATAAGAGAACATATGGGGAAATGGGACTGAAGACTTTGGGTGTAGATGATGATAAACTAACTACTGATACAGACCTTTGGTAAGTACTCCTACATTCTCTTTGCCATTCTTTCTCCCCTAGTCCTTTCTGTGATGGTCAGATCTGCCTGGACCCCAGGCAATGGCTTGGTGACATTTGAAGCAGTGTGATTTGGGGCTTCGCCAGAGGGTCAAGTCATTTTAGTGATCATCTGCCAAACTCCCTGGGAATGATGAGAATCCACTGGCTCACACTAGGGCTTTAAGAAAAACACTAAACATCACAAGGTAAGGGCTAATTTTCACTTGGAATGCAAGTTAAACAAAGCCTTAAACTTTTGAAAAGTTTCATCAAAAGGCTGCCTTTCTTACAGGAAAAGCCTGAATTAGTTAATGTTCGGTAGAATCCAAGGCAGAGAATTCAGGACTCCTACCATGTAATAAACTAGATTCTATTTTTATTGCTACCTATCAAAAGCAAGCAATTAAAACAAAGCAGGCCATATCACAAAACAATGCATTTGTGTAGTTCACAGTTTTGAAGTCCCTACATGTGGAACAGCAATTTGGTAATAGAGAGCTTTTGACGGGATGGACTAGGTCTGGAGGCCCCCTGCTGGAGGCCTTGTGGCCCTTCTTCACCCCACCCCAGAAAAGAGCAGAGTAGAAGTCCTCCAGGCAGATTACAGTGGCTGTGGGGGAGCAGCCAATCAGAGGGATGGCTGGAATGACCAATCAGGAGCCAGAAGGGCCATATAAAAGGAGGCAGCAGCGGACGAGCAGTCAGTTGCTGCCTGGAGCTTGAAGAGGGAGATCTGGGTGCCTGGCTGGCTGGAAGAGCAGCAGGACCATGGACAGGTCAGTGCAGGCAGGCTGAGCTCAGGGGGTGAGGGTACTGTGATGGACCCAGCTGGTCTGGTTGAAGACTGAGCCCAGATGAGGGCTGCCAAAAGGACTCCAACGGAGGGTACTGAAATGGGCCCCTGGTGGACTGTTAAAGAAGGCAGTGTCTCTGGGAAGGAAACCTTGGTGCTATGGCCCCATACCAGGGCCGTGAGGAAGCACTAGAGACTGTGTACCCCGGAAGGAGGGACCGTGTGTGCGACGTGGCCGAAGGGCTGAGTCACTGAAGACCTGCTAAACAACCATCGGACGGGGCAGGGAGGCACTCGTGAGAGTCAGGTGTCACCAATTTCAAAACTGAGTGATTGCAGGCACACACTGGCCAGAGAGGAGGCACTCACCAGAGGCAGGTGCCAACACCTTTATAGGGCTCTTCAATCTGGCAGACAAAGGTATAACAAGATCCAATGGCTGGAAATAGAAGCTAGACAAATTCAGACTCAAAAGAAGGCTCACTTTTTTTAACAGTTAGGGTTGTTAACCATTGGAAGAATTTACCAAGGATTGTGGTGGATTCTCTATCACTGGAAATCTTTAAATCAAGAATGGATTTTTTAAATTATTATTTTACTTCTTTGAAAATAAAAATGCTCTACTTGCAACAGGAATTAATTCAGGACAGTCCTCTGGCCTGTGTTATACAGGAGGTCAGACTAGATGATCACATTTGTCCTGTCTGGCCTTAGAATCTATGAACACATTGCCCTGCAAAATCCTATATTGTAGATGATGGAGCCTTTCCCTTTCCATTCAGTTAGCAGCATTCAGTGTCAGTTACAGAAATAACAGGCTCAAGATAGGCAAAGGTTTCTCATTGCATTATGCAGGTAAGATGTTAACTCTTAAGTTACTATCTTTTTCTCCTGCAGGCATTTTCAAATTAGTTTCCATGTGGTGTAGCCCAATAGGTTCTTAGCTGGATGTTAAGGTGGAGAGATTTAGATATTACTCCAACTAGGTTTTCCGTACTTAAGGGGCATGTGGTGATACTTAGTGCCTGTCCGGGGGTAATTCCGGGTGCAAGGTAAGGGTTAGGAAGGAAGTCTCTGTTTTTTAAATCTGGTTGGACTAGATTCTTCTCCCCTGGATTGGTATCAGGTAGTAGGCTTTCCTCGCTGGATTCCAGGACCTGGGCACATCTTCTCATGACCTAAACAACCCTCTTACGGTACATAGCTGCCCTTCATTGACCTGGGCAGTAAATCTGCCTCTCACAGAAGTGCTTTATCAGCCCTCAGCTTCTGCTAAACAATTTGAAAATAACCTTTAACTTCCAGCCTTGACTCTCCTTCTGCATACTGGCTAGACTCCATTGATGGAGTTAAACCTTTTATTTTCAACTTCACACTCTCACATTCTGTTTCTGTATCCATTCTCTAGGACACTTTCTCAATCTCTTCCCAGAGCTTTTTTTAGCTCCTTTGTCCTTTCCACTTTCCCACACAACATGATGTTTTTCAGAACAGATAAGGGCCTCTTAATGAGACTGCTTTGGGTTTTCCTGGAAAGGTGCAAATGGCCTTGTTTTAAGCTAAGAACATTCTGGTCAGTACACTCTTGATTTTTTGCAGGACAAGCTCATATGCTTTGTCTTTGTTAGAACAAGTTCAATCTCATCTCAGGGTCACACCAATTTTAGCTAACGTGAGCTTCTCTTCCGTCAAACCCAGCCTGTGCTCAACGACTCTCTCCCAGGAGATGGTGCATCGCAAGGTAGCTCCGCTGCAAAGCAGTTTATGTGAATACTCATTAGAATTTGCAAGTGAGTTTACTTTGCCCACATTAGTGATTGCTTTCTGGGAACTTTTAGAAATTGAGTCTAACTGACATGAAGATGTAACTCACACTGGGGGAGTGTGGGCCTTTGTCCCCTCACCAGAAGCCGGTCCACGTAAGAGATTCTTACTGGTACCAGCTAGGCACCTATCTGCAGCTTTAAGCACCAAAATACCTTTTAAAAATGTTGTTCTTTAGCTGCAGTAGTAAAGGCTCATATTTTTAACTCTGCCCTGAGTTCATACTCTGCTGCCAAACCAAGTGGGGTTGCTTACAAATACACATGCAAACAAAGTGTTAACTAGTAAGCTCTAATGTGTGCAGCAAATGAATTTTAATTATACTTTCTGTCAGAGTTGCTTTCTTCTGACACTGAACATGGAGCTTTTGGCATATATATATATATATAGAGAGAGAGAGAGAGAGATACCTATCTCATAGAACTGGAAGGGACCTCGAAAGGTCATCACAGAAGAAGGCAAGGACATGTGGTATGGGTATTAATCAGTCTGTAACTGTCGAGTGACATCCAAGATTCCCGTCAGGGCACAGCCCAGTGCTGTCACCTGCACCCCATTGATCCTTTGTCAATTCTTTGCCCTCTGACCGCAGGGGGAGCCAATCGTCACACTAGGAGAGTCTCCAGGGCCCTCCACTTGCCCTCTGACTTTCCTCCCCCTTTTCAAGGGTTGAGGCATGAGGGGACCTCTCCCGAGGGTGACCATATTTCCCAAAGGGAAAACATGACATGGTGGGGGGCCTGGCCCAAGCTGCCCCTCTCCATGCAGGGGGGCTGCCCTGAGCCCTGGCTGCCCCCCTGCACAGGGCTGGCATGCTGCTCACCCCACTGCATGTTCCCCCACATCCCACCTTTTTGACAAAAGTGGGCATTTGTCCCATTTGCTCTTGCTAACTGATCCAGTGCCCACTTTTGCCAAAAGTCAGGACGGCCGGGACAGGGCTTAAAAATGGTCCTGGCCCGGCCAAAACAGGACGTATGGTCACCTTACCTCTCCCCCTAGTCAGCACCGGTAAAAGATGAGGTTTTGAGCTTCAGAGAGCTCTTCTTCAGGTCTGGAAAAGGTAACCGGAGCATCACAGGTCACAGCTAAAGGCAAGCTGTGACACTCTGACTGTCTCTTCCACCAACAGAAGTTGGTCGAATACAAGATATGACCTCACCTACCTTGAGCATTCCCACCTAAAATAAATTATCCTTATCCAATTAGGAAATTGAGACAATCCCACTAAGCAACAGAGCTCAACTTTTGGAACGTTGATTCTGAATGGCAAGCCATAAGATAAACAAAATTCATTAAGTCATTTAACAAAACATCTTATGCAAGGAACCTATTTGACAAAACTGAAACCTGTTAGATTTTCCCATGATCAGAAGAGAAAACTGTCCCCCAAAATATTGGTTACAAACTATTCATTAAACTCTACTGCTTATTAGGTTTGAAACGGATCTCTGTGCAGAGAACACACCCATCACCTATGCATCACTTAATCCATGGGGACAGATACTCAGCAGGTGTAACTTGTCATCGCTCCACTGATTTCAGCTGAGCAACAATTTCTACAACTTGAGGATCTAGCCCATAGAGCTTAGGGGGATCTTAAGAGGTGCATAGGCCTCAGCATGGGGATAAATGTCATCCTAGATGAAGATGACTGTCACTAGCCGCACCGCACATGAGTGAAAGGGGGTTGTGGGTAGACAAGGGTTGAGGCACAAAAAGGTACCAGCTTTTAACACCGAGGATAATTAACCTTTGAAACAAATGACTAAGGATTGTGGTCAAGTCTCCATAGCTGGCAATTTTTAAATCATGACTGGCTGTTTTCCTCACAGATCTGCTGCAGTTCAAACAAGAGTGAATTCAGGGAAGTCCTCTGGCCTGCATTACTCAGGAGGTCAGACCAGATGATCACAGTGGTCCCTTGCGGCTTTATAACCTATGCGTTAACAGTACCACTTGAGCTATGCCGCAGAGTAACTTTGCAGTGAAGCCCGGCTCTGTGGGTGAGTCTATGTTGCAGTTCTTCTCATGCATCTGTGTGGGAAGAGGAGCAGACATTTAAAGAAGAGATTTACTTATCTCTTTTTTAATTATTTTATGAGTGAAGCTTGTGCAATCAGAGAATCTGTCATAGGGGTCGCCCCCTCCCCCGGCATCTTTTTTCTATCTTCTGGAAGGGAAAATAAATAAATAACCCCCGATATTGTGTTTCAATTTATGCTGCGAGAGACACTGTCGTTTGGACAAAATCTCTTGCTGACTCTTTTGTAATTTCTCCAGGGGCTGGGAGTGAAGCAAGTTATTAAACAGGAAAGACAATGTCATAATTTTGTGTTCGTTATTGAACTTTGGAACTGAGGGGCACTTACTGCTTTGGAGGTGACTGGATTCGTGCAGGCTTGCCTTGGCCTGCCCTGTAGTATCTGAGCACCCCATAACCAAGAAGGGATTTAGCCCCACAGAACCCCTGTGCGATAGGTATTGGCATGAACCCTGTTTTGCGAATGGGGCACTGAGACACCGAGAGATGACATGACTTGCACAAAATCAAACAGGAAGTCTTTGGTAAAACCAGGAACTGCAGCCAACTCCATGCTCTAACCTCAAGAACCCTACCGTTGCCTACCTCTGCCACAGCACTCTGACAAGGTGTTTCAGAGACATTAGTTAGTCCCACCACAGCTGTGGGCGGCAGGCACGGGTGGGTATTTTCATCCTCACTCTCCAGGGAAAGAGTCTGCGTGACTTGCCCAAGGCCATGCAGCAAATCCATGCCAGAGCCAGGATTAGGACTTGGCAGCATGTGTCTTTGAGCTCCATGCTCAAGCCCCTGGGCCACACCTACTCTTTAGTTTGCCTGTTCTCAGCCTCATAACCACCCTGCTAGTTCGTGAGTCGCTGGGAGGAGGCTTGGTGGAGGACCAATATGGAAGAGGGGGTCATGGTATGGAAAAGTCTGAGCACCCTCTGCCTAATTCTTCCTCCTCTCTCTTTTCAAAGAATGGCATTTCTTATACATGGGGACACTGAGGCACAGGGGGACAGAAGTGATTTGCCTGAGAACACTGGCAGAGCTGGAACTACCACCCAATCTCCTAATACAAAGTCCTGGACCCTAGACACCAGCCCCACAGTGTTTTCTTCTGACCTTCCCATGCCAGCTGTAGAGTTACAAGCCAACATCAGGCAGCCGTACAAAGATATGTAATACCTATGGCTCAATTTTCAAACACGGCTGCCTTAAGCCCTGTCCTGCCTGGTGCTGGACACCCTGCACTCTTGTTAAAGTCAATGGGAAGGGAGGACACAGCAGCCATCAGGAGGCACTCGGGCCCTTTTGCAGGATCAAGCTAAGCCTCCCATGTGATTCAATGGGGTTCAATATCTTTCCCATTGGCGTCAGCCGAGTGCCCTCACCCCTGCTTTCCTAACCTAGTATAATTTAGTCCTTGTCAGGAGGCTTGGCCAAGATTGTCTGAGCTTCATCATTTCTGGACAGTTATTGGGTCCTTCAGGAACACATTCTGCAGGAGTAAAATTCTGGGGTCATTAAGTTTCTCATTAGATCTCAAGGAGACAAGCTATCATTGCGGCAAATGAGATGTAGCTCTTTATATAAGATTGATTATCGTCTCTGGCTCTCCAGCTAAAGAAGTTTCTCTTCCTTACTCCCTCCGGAAATGAAAGGGTTAATCCTACGGATGCTTCCGATTGTTAGTTTGGGAGCTCTGGCTGCTGCGAATCCTTTTGTTTATGGAGAATCTGCAGACACGTGGAAGCTCCACTGGGCTATCTATCTAGGGCTATCTATCTATCTAATCATGTCTTTTGCAACCGAAAAGAGTTAGGAGTCAGGTATACTAAACCCCAAGTTGATTCTTTATTGAGGATTCTGGACACACAAACCCTGCAGCAGACTGCTAATCCCAATAATGCACCAGGGTCATGGGACTCTTATGAAGTGCTGCGATAGCTCAGGCAGAGGGGAGACCTTGGTGCATGATGGGAGATGGTATCTGGCTGGAGAACCCAAAGGGGAGGGGCAAATGGGAGCATGAGTCACCTGAACTACAACTCCCAGGAGGCACCATGGCAGTGCCGGTGCATGACGTTTAATGCCAAACTGAAACATTGTGATTCAGTTCAACGAAACAAATGGAAATCTTTGAGCTTTTTGTTCTTCACAAATGCTGATATTTTGTCCTGATTTGGGATGAAAACAAATGTTGAAATATCATCCTTTCCCATGGAACGGGAATTCTTATTCTCTATCAGCTCTGCTTTCAAGAAACAATGGGTGAATTCCTGGCCCCACTGATGTCAATGGCAGTTTTGCCATTGACGTCAATGGAGCCAGATTTCACCCAATGTATTTTGCCACCCTTTTGAGGCAAAATTTCCCTGGAGCCCTAGCAATCTGTTGAAATGGGGAGAGAACTATTCTGAAATGGAAATGGAAAGGGGCAATCGGGGTGGGGGGGGGATCAGTTTTGAAATGCAAATAAGGTCACAAATATCAAGATTTTCCAGCACTTCTCCCTCACTCTCAAATAATTGTTTTGGAAGTGATTCCCATTGCATGGGATACATAGCTTTATCCTGACCTAACTGCGAGAAAAGCCACTGGTACTATCATCCCAAAGACTACAGAAGGTCATGAAAGTCTATTGTGCAGTGGTAAAAAAATAAAACAATAAACCCCTATTGAGTGCACGTAATGGCTCCGCAGATTATTAATGGGATATGGAGCCTTTCAAATCGAAGTGACTAGGTTTAAATCCAGAACCTGGCAACAGTGGGAGAAAAGCCTAGATGAAATTAGTTTATGTTCTCAGGCCAGTTTCTGTGAGATGAGTGTGCACAAAATGGTACTTGTGATGGCAGTGTTCTCCAAGGCCAAAGTGTGAATGGGCAGTTGAGAAGTGAGCTCAGTTATATGGCAGAGGTAAGGCGGAACCCTGTATAACGGTCACCCATGCCCGAGCTATTTGTCTTAATATTATTTCTTTCTACTACAATAGCACCTGAAAGCCCCAGCCAAGACCAGTCCCACTCTGCTGGGTGCTGTACAAATGCATAGGAAGCGATAAGCCCTGTTCCAATTAGCCTATACTGTGGATATTAGAGAGTCAAGGTGGGTGAGGGAATATCTTTTATTGGACCAACATCTGTTGGTGAAAGAGAGACAAGTTTTCAAACCACACAGAGCTCTTCTTCAAGTCTGGGAAAGGTACTCCGGGTGTCACAGTTAAGTACAAGGTAGGACCGATTATTGAGCACAAGGGCTAACATGTTGCAAGAAACCTTTTAAAATGAAGTGGGCAATTAACACTTCCAAAGACAAAGGATAATGGAGGGTGAGTGGGTTATAGATTGTTGTAATAAGCCACAAATCCAATGTCTTAAAGTCCATGATTTTTAGTGTCCAGCAGTTATGAATTTAAGTTCATAGGCTTGTCTTGTAAAGGTGGTGTGCAAGTTTTGTCTGAGGAAGAGGACTGAGAGGTCAGATATGGAGTGATCACCTTATGGAAAGTGTTCGCCCATGGGTGAGATGGTGTTTTTGTCCTTTATCATTTTTCTGTGTGAGTTCATTCAATAGTGCAGTGATTGTATACTCTGGGTAGCAAGACAAAGGGTGGGGGAGGAAACAAAGGCAAGAGCAGGAAGGTTATTTGTCTGAGATCACACAGCAGGTCTGTGGCAGTGCTGGGGTAGAGTCCCAGTCTTTTGAGTCCCAGCCTGATTCTCTGTCCACCGTACTACATTAAATTCATGGTGTAAACAGAGAATTAGATAAAAACATGAAATATTCTTGCTGGAAGGTTGCAATGTTATTTCTTAGAAATTAGAAATCAGAACAAGACAAGAACCCAAAACAGAGAGAGACAAAGCAGGCTGCTCCCTAAAACAGAGGCACAACTCAACCCCTCTAGTCTGAGTCTCTGCAAACCAACTCTGATTGCATGCCACCCAACCTGCAAACAGAGCCAGAAAACCTCTTACGATTTAAAGTGACAGCTTTTAATTTTTACACAGTTTTCACCCACACACTGTCTGCTGGCCAGGGCAGTCAGACCTCCATCTTTTGCCAGCAGTAAAATTCACTGAAAATTATTGCAAGATCCTTTTATTTGCAAGCATCCATCATGCCATCTGAGGTCACTTGGTGTCACGGATCCACAGGATCAGTGCTATGCCTCCAGCTCTGAAATAGTGTCTTGGAGGACCTGCTCCAGTGTGCCAGACCTCTAAAGGGTCTGTCTCTTCCCTCTGGTTAGGCCAGGTGGCAACACTGCCTCCTTAGACTGAACCTCTGGGGCTTCATCACTTCTGCTCCACGCAGTGAGTAACCGACCTAGACTAGCGACTTGTACACTCTTCAGGGACTAATGCACCCCAGTCGGGATTTGCAGTGACACCCCAAACAGCATTTTCAAAACAGAGTAGGACTTATTAGTCCCCTGGAATATAGCATTGGAAGTCCTTAGGTTAGCACAGAGAAATGAAGCTTAAAGCATAGTCCATTCTGGTCAGCCCAGAGCAAATTCACCAGCCAAGAAGCAGTGACCTCCATTTTCAGGTTGTGTGTGTCTCTCTGACTTCCTTTCTTAGCCAGTTCCTAGGTGAGAGCGCTAGCTTCCCTCTGACCCCCAAACCCACATTTATTTACCCTGTGTCCTAGTCCTTTTTTCCTGAGCTGGGGTCTCTGCTTAATTTCCTGCTGAGAGCACCGATTCATGAGTCATTGGAGCTTGCCTTGTTTTTGTTTCTCTGGCCCCCTTGTTGATCTGGGATGGTTTCAGCCAGCTCCTTAATGACTCTATTCATTCCAGCCAGCCAGGGAGATGACACACACACCTCTGCCTCTTAGGGTACGTCTTCACTACCCGCCGATCCGGCGGGTAGCAATCAGTCTATCTGGGATCGACTTACCGCGTCTAGTGAAGACGCGATAAAATCGATCCCTGATGGCTCTACCGTCGACTCCGGAAATCCACCGCGGCAAGAGGCGGTAGCGGAGTCGACGGCGGCACGGCAGCGGTCGACTTGCCGCCGTCCTCACAGCCAGGTAAGTCGACCTAAAATACGCCACTTCAGCTACGCTATTCACATAGCTGAAGTTGCGTATCTTAGGTCGACCCCCCGCTGTAGTGTAGACCTAGCCTTAGTCTGCCTTGAGAGCAATCTGAATCCTTTCCCCTCTACTGAGCGGTAATGCAAAGTATGGGGGAGAGGGGGAAACTGAGGCATACATAGGCTTCATAAAAACATTACAAAAATTGCCACTTTGGTACACTGGGATTCTGCATTGACATGGATGTCCCGGCAATGACTCCATTGCTGCACGGAGTCCAATTAAGATAAAAAATAAAGCTCCTTGTTGTACATGGAGGGTTTGTGGTGGTGGTTGGGTTTTTTGGTCGAAGGCAGTTAATCCTGCCATTGGAAGCACCGTTCAGCTTGGCCCCAGTCCAGCCTCTCAAGACACTGGGAGGGGAAGGGGAGGTTCTGTGCAGCACTGGATTCCCTGGCCCAGCTGTTGCCCTTTCACTCCATAGCATCGCTTGAATAATGCAGCCCCTCCCCGACACACACATCCATGAATAGTGGATCCCTCCGAAGTCATCCGCGTCTGCAGGAGGAAGGAATGGATTTGACTGTTTGAGCCTGATCCTGCACCGGTGGAATCAATGGGAACAGGACCAGACTGTTCAAGAGAACTCATGTCACACAAAAGCCAAACCAAGCAGGAGTTGCTGGGCCAGAGGGCGCATGGGAACTGGAGAAAGCGTGTGCTCCAAAATACAGCCCTGGGCCAGATCCTGAGCCCGCATTAGTCTGCTTGGAGATGATCTGGCAACACGGCCCAGACTCAACGCTGGCTCTCATGCAAGGAAATACCTCAGTGGGGTAGTACAACCAGATGCCACCTGCCCCACAGCTCCTGGCATAGGGGGTCTGTTGGGGACAATGGGACATGACGATCACTGTGTTGCACAACCAAGATCCCCAGGTTCCAGAATGGCATCTAGGAGCCTTGGCCATCAGATGTTACTTAGAACAGCCTCATGGTTATGCTGGGGGCAAATTGGGCCCCAACCAGCCTCTGCATTCCAGTTTTGCCCCTCTCCATTCCCAGGTCCTGCACTGAGCATGGCTTGGCTGGATCCAAGGATTAGATTCCTTTGCAGTCAGTGAGAGTTTTGCTATTGACATCAGTAAAGCCAGGATTTCACCCCTTGTCTTTTTCATAGACCCAACCCTGCAAGGTGCCAAATCTCCCCAACTCCCGTTGATGACAATAGAGACTGAAGGTGCTTAGCACCTTGTAGGATCAGGACCCAAGCTAGGAAAATTCCCTTCCCTCCTTTCCCATCTGATGCCTCATGTAGCTCCTGACTGTTTAAGTCTACGACTATGCAGTGTTGTTGTAGTCATGTCGATCCCGGGATATTAGAGAGACAAGGTGGGGGAGGTAATATCTTTAATTGGACCAACTTCTGTTGGTGAGAGAGAGAGAAGCTTTTGAGCTACATGGAGCTCTTCTTTGGGTCTGGGAAACTTACTCAAAGTGTCACAGCTAAATCCAAGGTGGGACAGATTGTTTAACATAAGTAGTTCACATATTTCAAGGGACCATTCAAGATGAAATGTGTGAACTACTTATGCTAAACAATCTGTTCCATCTTGTATTTAGCTGTGATATATGAGTATGTTTCCCAGACCTGAAGACGAGCTCTGTGTAAGCTGGAAAGTTTGTCTCTCTCAGCAAAAGAAGTTGGCCCAATAAAAGATATTAGTTCACCCACCTTGTCTATCAAGTCTAGCTAAGACTTGTTTATACAATGCCTGTATTCCAATATACTGCAGCTATGAACATTTAAACATCCATCTACCCAGTCCCTTTTGTGCCGTGTTAAAATCTCTCAGTTCTTTAGTCTTTTATCTTAGTAAATTAGTAAATATATTCTGCAAAGAACACTTAAGCAAAACCTCTTCTGAAAATCACTGCACCCTGGCTAAGGAGTGGCATTCCATCTACTTAGAGACCTCAGCCAGTGTATTAACGCAGGGTAGGAAACGTGAAGCAAATACCTAATCTCTATCCTCCTCTATTAATCTCCTTTAATCCACCACGGTTTTTTGTCATGTTTTCAATTAAGCGTCATTCAATAATTTCTTCATTTGCCAAAGAGGCAGAAGTCTCCGTCCCGCTGACAGTGTGTAGCTACTGCTTTGAATGGGTGAACAAAGGGGCTGGATTTCAGACTGAGACAACTGGGAACAGTCATTAGATCAGTGGTGGGGGAGGCAAGCCCTTTTGACTAAGGCATATCAGTATTGCTAATCCCAGGTGTCCAAAATTGGGAGTCAGGTTTCAGAAAATCCTGAGAGTTGTTTATAAAAAAGGGTTTTTATGAAGAAAATTGAAGTTCTTTTTCTTTGTCCTTTAACTTCTAAGCCTTTAGGCTACACCCGAGTCATGTTTTCAAGCTTTTTCTCTCCAACCATCAGGGTTTTCTATCTGAAAGCTGAGGTTCTCCGGTAACCCTAGTTTTTCAGGAGCTGGGGCTTTAAGAAAGAAAACCAAACATCATGAGGCTTATGATAAAATCACGAGAATTGGCAACACTTGCAGACCTTTTAAAAATGCATGAAGGACAAGACACATTAAAGATGGGACTCAAAGGGAGGGTGATGCCATCATGTGGCTGGGAGCCAGAAGAAACTGGCTCAACTCTTGTCTTTGTCACAGACGTGCAGGTGTGACATTGGGCAAGTTATTTAATCGCTCTGGGCTTAGTTCTCCCTCTACAAGGGGCGATAATACCACTTCCTTTCTCCAACATGGTGTCTGCTGTGCTTGTGTAGACGGCAGGCTCTTTGGGACAGACACTGTGTGACTAGCACAAGGGGGGAGCTGATATTGTTTGGGGCCTAGAGACAATTCTGAAATATAAATAATAATGTTAGAACTTAATGGAGTCAATCCAGAGGCACGGACTTTCTAATGTGCCAGGGGATGTTCGACCCCCTGCTCTGACCGAGGCCCTTCCCGCACTCCACCCCTTCCCTCAAGGCCACACCCCTACCTCACCTCTTCCTGCCCCATTCCGCCCCCGAGTGCGCCCCGCCTTCGCTCCTCCATCTCCCACCAGAGCCTCCTGCATGCTCCGGAACAGCTGATCGCGGCAGGTGGGAGGCACTTGGAGGGAGGGGGAGGCGCTGATCGGCAGGGCTGCTGGTGGGTGCTCAGCACCCACCATTTTTTCCCCCGTGCAGGCTCCAGCCCCGGAGCACCCATGGAGCCAGCACCTATGAGTCGATCAATAAACGGGATACTAAACATAGTAACTGTCACAGTTCAGGGCAGCTGCACTTCCTTTCCCCTTCAATGGCCCACCAAGGGCACCCACTCTAGGCTCACTTCTCCTCAGCCATCACCTTTCTTAGGTGGAGACCTGCATCTGTGTCCCTCCCGACCAGGGTTTTTCCAGCCTGCACAGTTCCTTGCCTACCCTGTGATATCCCTAGCAAGCCAGACTGCCTCAGCATCTGTGCTTTGCTTTCTCTCTGAAGGCTATGAACAATGTCATTGCCATCCATTATAAGTTCCCACCCAGCCCCTTCTAAGCAAGCACGTTTATTCATAATGTGCGAGCATGACAGAGAAAACCTATAAACACAATAAAAGTTCCTATACACACGCTAAAAGCTCACCAGAGGTCACCCGCCAGTCTTATGGGCTTCAGTAGCCCAAAGTCCTTCCAACCCTTCCCAGGAAGAAGTGGGGGCCCCTTTGGACAGAAGGTCCTGTCTGTTTGCTGGATCAGAATGAAGGCCCTGAGGCTGTTTAAACTCATGCTATTTATCCAGGAGTCATTTTTTTGTCTGTTGGTCTCTGGAGAATCCAGTCTGACCCAGTATAGGTGAACACCGCCAGGTAGTGGTACTTCTCCGGATGTGTTGCGACCTGTGTGGATTTGCCTAATCACCCCCCTCCCCAACGTTTTTAGTTCCTGGAGGGGCTGTGGGCCCATCCCTCAGGGGATTACACACAGTCCCTGTCCCACAATGATACATAAATGTAACATAGAAAGACCTCCCAAAGATATGGCAGGATATTGCCACATCTGTCACAGTAATATTCAGCTGAGAGAAAATCACTCCGGTGCTTACCAGCTCGGCTAGAACATGAGGGCTTCTAGCTGATTGTAGCTCATACCAGTCCAGCCAGAGGGAGGTGACTTCCCACTGGACGTATGTCTACACTGCAATTAAAAACCCACAGCTGGCCAATGCCAGGTGACACAGACTAAGGGGCTTGGACTGTGGGGGCTGTTTAATTGCAGTGTGGACTTCCAGTTCCTGGCTGGAGCTCAGGCTCTGTAGGACCCTACTAGGTAGGAGGGCCCAGAGCTTGGGCTGCTCTGTAGAAGGGTCTGTGCATCACTATGTTCCCATTTGACCCTTAATTTGAAGGTTTAAATGGGATATAAGTGGAGCTGAGTGAAATTTTTGAGCAAAACTTTCCCCCCCTCCCCCGCTTTCGAGTAAAAAACTACAGACTATGCAACATCGAAACATTTTGAATGTGTCAATTTCAACCAAGTTGTTTCTCTTGGGAAAGAAAAAAAGCCTAAAAAAAAAATCCAAGAAAATCAAAAGTTTCAATTTTTTGGTCCAATATGACTTTGTTTCAAAATTTCCTTGAGTTGTTTTTTTAATAAACATTTGAAATGGTCAAAATCAAAATGAAATGTTTCAATTTTGTCAAAATGTAACATTTCGTTCAACCCAAAACAAAATTTTGGAATGAGCAATTCACCGAAAATTTCAAAATATTTCATTTTCAGTGTGACCCGAATCACTTTTTCCCCACCCAGATTTTTCCAGAATTGCCAGCAGACTGAAAAAAGCGGTTAGTTGCACAGTTGTAGATGTAAATGCTGCAGAGGTTTTATGCTGGCTTCCTGCACAGGACTGAATTTGACACTTTGCAAGGAGTACATTAAAAGCAAAAAACTGTCATCTCACCCACATGCAGCTCTATGCTCTATGCTCTGAGCCACACCTTGTCTCCGGCTAGGAAATAAAACCCACGGTGTTGTGTTAATTTCATTTGGAATGATTAATGTGGAGAACAGTGTATAATAGCAATAAGATGTTTACCGGAAGCTTCTTTCTGTAATTAAAAGCAATGCCTGTGAAAATGTCTCTGGGTAAGGTTGCCAAAAATAATACCACTAAAAAAATCAAAATTTTAAAGGAAAATAATAACCTATGGATTGACTAGCCTGGGAGAGAGGGATTCTATATTGTTTTCATGCAGTAGCAATTATCTGCACCTGTTTTCACCAGTTGTTGGCTAAGGAACTTTTGGGCAAAGGGGTTGTTTTGGGAAATGCATAACGAACCAGGAAGAATTTAAGGTGGCCGGGTAAACAAGTAGATAAAGCTGGTTCTTGAGCACCAAGTGTTCTTTTTGGCACTCACAGTGTGCTCCTACTTGCTGCAGGATATCAGGTGTCATCCTTACCATCTGGACCAATAATCAAGACTTCATTAGAAACACAGATTTGTTGTAAATTTGAACTTGTCATTAGAAAATGTGTTTGCTAATTGAGTCTCTTTGATGCAAGCTTCACAATGTGATGTCAGTTCCACTTAGAAAGGGTTTTAGTGCTTGGTATTCATATTGATATATTTAATGTATTGTTACTTGTGGCTAGAATTGTTTGCAGATCGGAAATATTTCCAACTTGCTCTCAGAAAGAACAGTGTCACATTGGCTATTTATAAAGTGTATTCTGCCCAAAATGCCATTCAGCAAATTCCTTTTTTAGGTTGTTTTTCTGTTCTTTATATTTCTGACTACAAAACAAGAGACTGTTATTTTAGTTCTTAGAAGGGAGACTTTCAAAATAAACCCAGAATGTTGCAGGAAGCACAGCTGATGACTCAGTAGGTGGCACTGTTCTCTCTGAGTCTGTACTCAATCAACAACTGCCATGGGATGGGGTGAGGGATGTTGTCTTGATGATGGTGTCATCTTTCAAATGAGCTGTAAAACAGAGCTCCTGACCACACGTGAGCATCAAAGATCCCAGGTCAAATCTGGTGCCGTGGCCCATTTCCATCTAGGTTAATTTTATTCCAACTCCTTGAATGTCCCCTGCAGTTTCAATGGTGGGTGATGTCCCTCACTTCCTGTCCTAAAAACTGTGTGTTCTTGTTTGCTGTTGAGCAGCTGCTAATGTTGCAAGGCATACATAGCTTTTGTAAAGTTCTTTAAGAGCCTAGAGAAGGGAAGCCCTATAGAAATGCAAGATCTTATTATTCATATAATCCAAATGAATTGATTAAATAAATGCATATTGTCATAAACATACAGCTAAGGGTAGCATACAATCCCTCCTGAGTAGCTGGACTGAATTGTCTTACCTGTAGGGGTTAATCAGTTCTATTAACCTAGTTGACACCTGACCAGAAGGACCAATGGGGAAAGAAGATACTTTCAAATCTGGGGAGGGAGGGTGTTGTTTGTGCTGTCTTTGTTTGTTCCCTCTCTGGGCAGAGAAAGGGACCAGGCAGGAAAAAACATCTCCTAAAAACATACCTGAAATGAGCATCTAAGATTAAAAAAAGTTTAAGCAAGGCAAGGAAATGTGTTAGATTATCTTTTGTTTTAGCTTGTGAATTTTCCCTATGCTAAGAGATAATTTCATTCCTGTTTTGTAACTGGAAAGCAGAGTCAGAGGGGAATCCTCTGTGTTTTAAATCTTTTTATTTACCCTGTAAAGTTACCTTCCAGCCTGATTTTGCAGGTGTGATTCTTTTACTTTTTTTTAAATAAAATTCTTCTTTTAAGAACCTGATTGATTTTCAGTGTCCTAAAAACCAAGAGGTTTGGTTTGTGCTCACATTGTAGCCAATTGGTTAGTATATTATTCTCAAGCCTCCCCAGGAATGCGGGTGAAGGTGCTTGGGGGAATATTTTTGGGAAATAGGGACTCCAAATGGTCCATTTCCTGAATTTTTGTCTAAACCACTTGGTGGTGGCAGCAATACCGTCCAAGGACAAGAAAAGGATTTGTGCCTTGGGGAAGTTTTTAACCTAATCTGGTAGAAATAAACTTAGGGGGTCTTTCCTGCAGGTCCCCACCTCTGTACCCCAGAGTTCAGAGTGGGGAGGGAACCCTGACACATATAAATAACCGGCCGGGGAAACCTAGCTGCTCAGATGTAACTTAATGTTCAGCCATGCTATAAAATCTGCAAGATCAGAAAACTTGCTCCTTCTAGTACTCCAATTGCAAAAGGTGTCTTGTAGAAAAACATCTTCAGATACAGGAGAAGGGGATGTACATTTAACCTTTAGGGCTCTGTGGTCAGTTTATATGCATGGGTGGTAGTGGCTGGGTTACCTGAAGCTTTAAATTCCCATACATTGCATGGGAATAAGCTATCCTGATATAAGAACATTTCTTATCAGTATGGTTGTAGCCAGTAGCAGGCTTACCTGAAGCTTTAAATTCCCATACATTGCATGGGAATAAGCTATCCTGATATAAGAACATTTCTTATCAGTATGGTTGTAGCCAGTAGCAGGCTTCACTTCAGGGCCAGCAGGCCTCGTTGGCAGGCTGTGGCTCAACACCCCCAAAGTCCTGGGATGGCCTTGCCAGGTAATCCGAAGGCCTGGTGGCCAAGTGACAGTCTGTCGTCCCTCAGTTCCCTTGGTGGGGCCAACGGGGAGGGGAGGGGAGGAGACCTGGGACATCCCGGCCCAAGGGGATAGGGGTGAGGAGTGTTTCAGGCCATTCTTGCTGATACCCCAGACCAGCTTCCCCTTGGCCACTTCCTGTCTCCCCTCGTCTCTTCTCCATTTGGGGCATGGTCCTGGCAATCTGCTATCCCAGCACTTCTACCCAAGCACACATTGGTTTAGGTAAAACAATAAAACAAGTTTAACTTAAGATCGATTTAAAGTGATTCCAAGTAATGAGGCACAAGAGTCAGAACTGGTTACAAGAAAAGAAAAGGTAAAACTCAATATCTAAACTAGCAAGCTAAATGAATTCAAAGCAAAGGTTTCTCTCACCACATGCTCTAGCAGTCTTACTGGCTGGAATCCTTTCAGCGAGGATCCTTCTCCCAGTTCAGGGTGAATTTCCTTGTCCTTCTGGTGTTGTTGATGCCATGGGCAGAGAGAAAGGAAGGAGTCTTTTGGGGGTGTCTGTTCCCCTTTTTTCTAGTTCTCTCTTTTTTGAAAATCATCTCCAGCTGAGGTTCTAGAGACAGTAAGTTTGTGGAGAAAGGAACCTTTGCCAAGATGTACATTTCTCGCTCACACCTTTTATCCTGCCAAAGAATGGCCACTTAACCAGGTGATAGTCCTTTTGGTTTTGTTGACACCCAGCTAAGGCATCAGTTTGCCTTTGTCTCTGAGGAACTGGTTTGTGCCTGCTTTTCTAAACTTGGAAGATGTCTCAGCAATGTCATACAGTCGACAGCAATTGAAGCTATGGTCATCAGCCACCCCAACTTCGTTGGGCCGGTCACTTTCTTCAAATGCCAGAAAGTAGACTCCTGAAGCAGGTCACGTTCTCACAACTGAGCCATGGCCAACAGTCAAGGGGAAGGCGAAAAATGCGCTTCAAAGACACCCTCAAAGTCAACATGAAAAAGTGCAATATTGACATAAACTCATGGGAAACCCAAGCCCACTATTGACCAAAATGGAAAAGGACTTTGTGGAAAGGATGCCAGTATTTTGAGATCCAACAGAGACAACAGGAAATAGAGAAACAGGAAAGAAGGAAAGAATACACCACAGCCTGTTCCATTGGGAAATGTCTGCCCCGAATGTGACAAGGTCTGTGGATCCTGGATAGGTCTCATTAGTCACCTGCAGATCCACCAGCGAGAACTGGCTGTCATTTTATTGGAAGACAGTCATCCTAGAAGGCCAAAGAATTGCCGACGACAGTAGAATCTTATAACTTTCCATACAAGGTTGCCGCACATATTTTACCAGGACAACAATGATCAGCAAATTATGAGTTTTCAAACGATACCTCACAAGGCATACTTCATAACAAAAATTATCATAGTCTTATAAAAGGGGTGAACATAATACACATTGTCACACTGAGCAGCTCTGCAGTGCTCCATAGATGGGGAAGAAGTAGGGGGAAGAACCATCCTAATTTACCTCCTGTTCATCTGCCCAGTGCCCAGGCTGAGAGCTGGGATAAAGATTCAAGCCTCAATGAAGTAAATACCAGTGGCTGAATGAAGCCACTGTGACAACAGGCTGCATTAGCTGTAATCAGGAAAAACGCATATTGCTAAAGACGCAAGAGCATGGCAGACGAGTTTAGCGTTCCTAATAAAAAAATCTAATTCTCCTAATCTGCATCAAACACTAAAAGCTACATGCTACCAATTATTTTCTTCTAGTTTTAATTTACAACAATCAGTTATAATAGAGGAAATTAATTCTTAGTTTAATTTTGCAGGCTGTGTGCTTAGAATCCCATTCCCCACCCCCCCATCTCTCCCTTTCTTGATGCTGGAAATTAGCCACGTCTAACTACAGTAGAGTCAGTTAAGATGGAACACTGGGCTTAATTGTTTGCTAATCATTGCGACCTTTGGGGTAATTTGCTCCTTGCTGCAGCCTCAAAATGAGGTTTAGATTAATTAGTGTTGTTTACCATCTCATATTCAGGGTTCTTCCAACGTCAAGCCATGAAGAACTGCATCAGCATCCCAGAGCAGGAATTGATTCTCAGCGCACTTTTACTCCACTGAAGTCTGTGGATTTTTAGTCCTGATTTACGCCAACTTGACTATGGACAGAATTGGGCTTCAGGACTTGAGAACAAGTGAAGCTGAAAATCCCACCTGCTTCGAGGTTTTATGCAAGACTAGTGCTCTCAGCCAGCAAAGCACTGAAGCGCAGGCATACTCTTTAAACCTGTGACTAGCCCCATGGAACTCAATGGGATTAACTACATGCTTAAAGTTCTGCATGTGCTCAGGGGCTTTGCTGGATCGGGGCCTCACTGCATACTGGGACAGACACGTCAGGAGACTGGTTAGTACCATATAGACGTCCATGTTGATAGGGTGTATTCATCCACTAAAGAGGATAGCTCTTCACCATAAAACTCACAGTGGTGTACATCAGGATTGACTACAGAAGCCAACAGAGTTACATTGATGTAAAGTGGGTATGAGGTGAAAGTCAGGCCTGGTGAGTTCACTGAAGGCTCTCAGTACTAGGAGGCCCACAATGCACAGCTTTTCAGTAGCTGCCAGGCCTACAGGATAGGCCTGATTCTCCTCTCCCTTACGCTTTGCACCAGTGCCACTCCATTGACTTTGGTGGGGATCTACGCTGGTGTGAGTGAGCAGCACACTCTTTCTTGTGACCACTTCAGATTCACCAGCAGCTCAAATGCTGCCACGGCTGGTAGTGCCAACCCCCAGGGTTGAAAAATTACAAAT
Organism: Terrapene triunguis; assembly: GCF_002925995.2. Classification (NCBI taxonomy): domain Eukaryota; kingdom Metazoa; phylum Chordata; order Testudines; family Emydidae; genus Terrapene; species Terrapene triunguis. Next base: position 5,842,144 of record NW_020664587.1, read on the forward strand.
GAGGCCCCCAAAACCATCACAGTGGCTGGAAAATTCCGAGCGCCTCTAGTCCCAAGAAATTCTCCTGCACCAGGGTGAATTCCACCCCTAATTTGTATACTTAGCGCCAGCTACACAGAGGCGGTTATGCTTTACGCTGACACTCCAGTGGGGTCATTTTACAGAAGACTCAAGGCCAGCAGATTGAGGGACATGATCATTCCCCTCTACTCGGCATTGGTGAGGCCTCATCTGGAGTACTGGGTCCAGTTTTGGGCCCCACACTACAAGAAGGATGTGGAAAAATTGGAAAGAGTCCAGCGGAGGGCAACAAAAATGATTAGGGGGCTGGAGCACATGACTTATGAGGAGAGGCTGAGGGAACTGGGATTGTTTAGTCTGCAGAAGAGAAGAATGAGGGGGAATTTGATAGCTGCTTTCAACTACCTGAAAGGGGGTTCCAAAGAGGATGGATCTAGGCTGTTCTCAGTGGTACCAGATGACAGAACAAGGAGTAATGGTCTCAAGTTGCAATGGAGGAGGTTTAGGTTGGATATTAGGAAAAACTTTTTCACTGGGAGGGTGGTGAAGCACTGGAATGGGTTACCTAGGGAGGTGGTGGAATCTCCTTCCTTAGAGGTTTTTAAGTTCAGGCTTGACAAAGCCCTGGCTGGGATGATTTAGTTGGGAATTGGTCCTGCTTTGAGCAGGGGGTTGGACTAGATGACCTCCTGAGGTCCCTTCCAACCCGGATATTCTATGATTCCATGATTCTAAGTGACTTTCATGAACCTTCCACTTTGCTGCTGGCAGTGCCCCGTTGTTCTGAGGAGATGGAATTTGTACATAGGTTAAAGAAACAAGGGAGACAGCTAACCTAGTGCCAAATTTGTTAAGCATCGGTCTGAGAGCCAATCAGAAGGTTGGCGTTCACCATCCAGCATCCTAAAGCAATTCCAGAGGATTGCATGTCTTGGCTTGCAAAACTTACAATGTTTCATAAATGACAAAATTTTATTTGGGGCTAAAATTTTATATGCTCTGCAACTTATTGACAGCCAGCCTTTCTTAACTATACAAAGAGATTTCCTGAGGCAGCAATGGATGTGAACAGCTGTTACATGATATAAACCTAACAGAAGCCTGCTGGCATCAAGGAGATGCTCATTTTTTCCCCCACTGATAGTAGCTGCTAAGGGAGGGTTTCCTGTCATGTTCAATAGCATGTGATGTGATCATCACTAAAAGCCAAAGGCCACTTTTTTACATGGGTGCAGCTTCCGTTCTGGCCCAAAGAAGCTTTAAAGTAAAAACAAATAAAATGGGAAGAGCCATTTTGGACAACAGAGGAAGCCTAAGGCCTGGTCTACACTAACGCCCCAAATCGAACTAAGATACGCAACTTCAGCTATGTGAATAACGTAGCTGACGTCGACGTACCTTAGTTCGAATTTACCGCGGTCCAGACGCGGCAGGAAGGCTCCCCCGTCGACGCCGCGTACTCCTCTCGCCGAGCTGGAGTACCGGCGTCGACGGCGAGCACTTCCGGGATCGATTTATCGCGTCTAGACAAGACGCGATAAATCGATCCCAGAAGATCGATTGCTTGCCGCCGAACCAGCGGCTAAGTGTAGACATACCCTAAATGTCAGGCTAATGGCCTGTCCATTCTAGGGGACTGGTTCAGGCTGGCAGGGACCAAAAGTTGTTCCCACAATCTGCTCTTCGATTCTCACATGGCACAGGTGGCCAAATGCACTTATTACATTTGCCCCCCCAGAAAGGTGACTGCCACCGTTTTTTATTCTGAGACAGATGCAGCCACAATTATCAAGAGCTTTGTGACCTTCAGCTTGAATCACATGTACGTGGCGAGCCTTGAAGACTGTATGGCCAGGCCACAATGTGTCTTCCCGCTCACTCGGAAACTCAGCCATTGGGGGACTCAGAGCTGGGGAGGAAACAAGTTTCCCATCCCATGAAACGTTTGGAGATTCCCCCCACACACACACTTCTGTACGGCGATGAAAGGAGAACAAGGGAGAACCAAGAGCCCAGGGGTTAGGGGCACTCACCCGGGTAATGCGAGACCCAGCTTCAAGCTCCTGGTCTGACTTAGGCAGAGAAGGGGCTTGAACTTGCATCTTCTAGGGCTGTGGTTCTCCCGCTTATTGCATCGTGCCCCCCTTTGTGGCTGTCGTCCTTTACGCCCCCTGCTCGCCCACAACAGTACAGAGGCCGCTGCCCAGCTCTGAAAGCAGTTCTGTGCCGGCAGCAGTGCAGAAGTAAGGGCAGCAATATGTCCATATCATTTTTCACAGCAGACTTAGCATCCCATTGCCACCCTGGGCTGACAATGGGAGCCCTGCCTCCACCTCCAGGTGAGGGACTGGGGGGCACAGGGGGAAGGAGAGAATCATAGAATACCAGGGTTGGAAGGGACCTCAGGAGATCATCTAGTCCAACCCCCTGCTCAAAGCAGGACCAATCCCCAGACAGATTTTTATCCTAGTTCCCTAAATGGCCCCCTCAAGGATTGAGCTCATAACCCTGGGTTTAGCAGGCCAGTGCACAAACCACTGAGCTATCCCTCCCCCGCTGCTTCCAATGAGGGATTGGGTGGGAGGAGGGGAGGGAGAGCCAGGCTGCGGTGAGGGGGTCTGGCAGTCAGCCCCCAGCTGGAAGGGTGGGGTCTATCTGCCCCTTTATCCCCCCACCACCTCCCGGGTGTGCATAACCCTAGTGCACGAGCCCCAGCCACCCAGGGCTGACACCCAGAGCTCTTCCAAAAAAAAAAAAAGGCAAAAAGAAAAGCACCCAGCTCACGCCTCCCTTGGAAGGTGTGTCCCTTAGTTTGAGAACCACTGTTCTAGGGCATAGGGGAGAAACCATTGGGCTACCGCCTACCATTGTCATAGTCTCTCTCTCTCTCTCTCGTTTGACCAGAAATTCCAGCCTAGCCCTGAGAACCCGTTCCTTCATGGAAGTGTTGTTGATTGAAACTGAACCTTCCCGCTGAATATTTCCGTTTTCTGTATTTTTCGGCTGAAACACCATTTTGTAGGAAAGTTCCCCACCAGCTCCACATGTGACTACACCTCTCCTCTAATCGGCGCTGGCTCCCTACTCACTTCCTTATACAACTCCAGGAGTTGGCACTGATCTATAAAGTCCTCCGTGGTTTGGATTCTGTCTGAGTGCTAGCTATCCCATCATGTGGGGCCGAGGAGATAGCTAAGGCACCTGAGGTATCAGATTTAAATGTCAGGTGCCTAGTAGTTTTCAGTGTAGGGTCATAATCTCTAAAATGTCTCCCATATGCCCTACTCTCCTACATCTAAACAACTCTCTGACCTCTAAACACCCTCCAAATCTGCAGTCCAACCAATAACTCCATCGTCTGACCCTCCTGCATCTTGCTCTCAGTTTGTGTTGCATGGAAAACTACACCTTTTGGGAGGAGATGACTTGCAGCCCCTTTGTAGCCTCGGATTTTCAGGATTTCACGCTGAGCCTCCAGTTTAGAGGATGGAAAGATCTCTGAAATCAGCCTGTCTCTTCGTAGACCCTTGTATGCAGACGAACGGTTAATATGCACAATGCAGAAGTAATGATAGAGTTGTAAGAGCTTTATTTATATGCTTCACATTAAAGTGATATCACACTGTTAAATCTCCTTACCATTAGCTTCTTTGCTGTGGAGAGAAAGGGAGTGCCTCAGCGAGGCAATCGTGGGGAAATGTTCTCATTAGTCGCTTAAGAACAAGGAAGAGGTGTATGCCTCAACACCTTGTTGCTGCTGAGAGAGACAGAGGTATGTATGTGTTACACTTGCGACCTGCTGCTCAGGGGAAGATTCCACTGGTGGGGCTAATGATTAGAGTAGGGGGGTCACTGGCAATTTGTTTCCTTATATTTGCCCCTAACTCACCCAGAAAACCTGGGCAAGTCTCATTCAGTTCCTAAGTAAAATGAACCTAGTGATGCCGATCTCGCCAGAAGGGAATGTAGCAGTTAACGAAGTTGTTTCCTGAGTTTTGAGATCCTCAGATGAAAGAAACGACAGCACAGCATTATGATTTATTACAGAAACCCCAACCAAAGAGCAAGCCCCTCTTGCAATGGGCATTGTACGGACATGTGAAAAGCTGGTCCTTACCCTAAAGCGTTTGCAATCAAGCATTATTATTATTAACGATTAATGTTCTTAATTCATTAATTATTATTATTCAGCAGGTCCTTGGTGACATTTTTGGTGCACTCAGTGTCTAGCCGAGTCTTCCGTTAAGAAGCCAAAATGAAGTCCCAGCTTCTTTGCTGCTTGCCCAGCTGCCTGACCCAAAAGTTGTCTCCAGGGAAAGGCCCAGTCTCTGAAATCTGACCAGCTCAGGTATTCAGATCTGGAAATCCAGTTTCTAAAAGAACTGTCCTGTAGCTGAATTCATGGGGAAGTGATGTGCTAATCTGGTCAAATCTTCACTCCCTTTCCCTCAGAAGGAACTCTAAGACGCATGGTTGCGACAGGAACTAACTGCATTCCGTGGAGGATTTCAAATCACCCTGCAATAGATAGTTTTGTCTGGAGTTTCATTGGTGGGGTGGTTGGACACTGTTCTGTCCTTGTGGGGAGGAAAACATCCTCCTCTTCTATATTTAATCTTTTGTAGAGAGACTCTGCCACTAGCATGAATACGGGGAACTGGATACACTACCTTAGTGTGACCACAGATGACAGCAATACCCTATGTGCAATGCAAGCCTCACCAGAATGGGAAGGAGAGAGAGAGAAAAGGGTTGGCTAGGAACATTCAGTGGCATTATTTTTATTGTAGGGCAGATGTCTGAGGCTCCATTGGGACTAGATGTCTCAGAGGAAAGTGGCGTATGCACGTGCACTCTGATTAAACAAATACTGGGATATGATAATAATACCTAGCTCTTCTACAGCGATTTTCATCAGAAGATCTCAAAGCACTTTACAGAGAAGGTCAGTGCTGTTATCCCCATTTCACAGCTGAGTAAACTGAGGCACACGGGGGGGGGGGGAGTTTGCCCCATGGTCACCCAGCGGGCCTATGGCAGAGCCAGGAATAGCCAATTGGAGGACGATCTCACCAATTGGAGAACAGTGTTCTGCCTACTGGACCATACTGTTTTCATCTAACTAGAGCCAGAAGAGCTTTATCTAAGATTGACCCCTGCCTACGTGGCTCTTGTATCATCCTGTGAAACCCAGCTTGCCCCCACCCCACCCCCACCACCCAGGCACAGCTTTCGAGTACCCAGGGCCGTAGCAACAAAGAACGTGGCCCCCTCCGAACGGTGGCCCCCTCCGAACATATGTCCGGGCGGGGCCCCTTACAATGCAGAAACTGGAATGCGGTATTTATTTTGCCACTTTTAGGGGCCCCCTTCCTTGCGGGGCCCCCTCCGGTCGGAGGGTATGGAGGGCGCTCGCTACGCCTCTGCGAGTACCCAACCCACTCTCCTTTAACTCTGTACCACAGGGCAATGGAAGGGGAAAGCAGCCAGTGCCAAGGCGAGGAATATACCAGGCAGAAAGTGTCTGATTCCGATGAGCTACGATGAAAGCACTAGACCCAGGGCAGTTCATTTTTTTTTAAAGAGAGAGAGAGAGTTTTTTCTAGTAAACACAATATCTGACATGCAATTAATGGGGGGATTATGCGGAATCAGCATCCACATTTTTCAAAGTGACTTTCCTCCGGCAGAAGGACATTAATCGCACTTTCGGAGAGCCAGGCTTTTCATCAACACTTAAGCATTGTAAGTTTGTTCCACGTTATTCAATGACAATAACAATACCCTGTTCTACATTAAATGAGGGAGAAAGGGAGATGCCCCGTAACAAGCAGGTATCTGATCTTGGCTGGGGGGCTAGATTGTGGCTTTTTGATCTGAGGACAGAACTCCTCCAACCCATGGAGAAAGGGGTACAGCTGCCCCTGTGGCATCACTCTACCTGGTCCCAGCAGAAGGCTCTCTGATGGACCACCGATCGACAAGGAGGAAGGGAGAAGACGGACAGCAGGCCAGGAGTGGAGCTGGGCTGAACGGGCATGTTCTTCCAACCCATAATCACAACAGAGATTCCCCTCGAAATGTAATGGCACCGGAGGCCTGGAGCTGGAAGATCCCTATGGGTCTCAGGGTCTCTCTCCCCCTGTCCCCCCAGCTCCCATGGAAGAATGCAGGGAAAATTCTGTGATGCCTTTCCTGTCACTGAGTTCCCGGCCTCTATTCATGCTTTACGGTGTGTGTGTGTGTGTGTGTGTGCGCGCGCACGCGCTGGGGGGAAGGGGGCAGTTACACCAGTGTTCATCGGGACTTTCATTCATTTAACAGAGTTAAACCACTCAGACCAGTGTAAGTGAGATCAAAATCAAGCCTGCTACGTAGGCCCTATGCAATTCTTTAATGCTCCGTGTCCGCCGTTCTGTATTGATTTCCTCATGTATTGTAATGCATCAAGTTTCGTATGTTAGAACATTACACCGGGGTCTCCTTTTCATGTTCCCATTCTCTGTTTGATGAGAGCAACTGGTCCACTGTTAGACCTAGTCAAGCTGTATTGGGAAACAATTACTGCACTCCAGGTGGATTACATTTCTGTTTGCACAGAATGCCAGGAACCACAGTGATGAACTCCTCTTTTCCATCACCAGTCAAAGGGCTTTACAGTAGATCATTAAATCCAAAAATACTCTCTTGCAGATAAATGTGGCGGCAGCACAGAGAGCACCCAGGGCAGCTCATGCTCCCACTCCTGTTTCTCACACACACACGATTGATACAATCAGCAGTTTTTATCATACACCTTGTGTTAAAACCAGCTCCCTTCAGCTCATTAGCAAAAGGAAGTCTATAATGAGAGTTTGTGGTCTAGTGGTTAGATGACTAGGACTCTGGGTTTCTCTTCCCAGCTCTGCCAATGATTTGCTGACTAACTTTAGGAAAGTCATGTAACAATTACACAAGTGATCGGGCTCCATACAGGATGAAATTCTAGGGCCTGTGCTATCCAGGAGGTCAGATTAGATGATCTAATGGGTCCTTCCTGGCTTTAAGATTGATCTATTCTGTGCCTCAGTTTACCTATTGTTAAAAGGGGAATGCAATGATAACTAGCTATTGCTAAAGACAATGGCAATTAAAGAGGAACGGGCACTCACTGTGGGAGAGCCAATCTGAAATCCCAATTTTCCTTGTACTTAGAACAGGAATGAACGGTGCAGTCTCAGATAGCACTGTGCTAACTGTTGGTAGCTGCTGCATTTGCAATGATATACAGACAATCACACACACACACTGTATCTGAGAGCGACACATGGCACTGTGGTCAGTGCAAACACGCGGATGGTGCAGGCAACTCAGAAGTTTGATCACTGCTTTCAACTACCTGAAGGGGGGTTCCAAAGAGGATGGAGCTCGGCTGTTCTCAGTGGTGGCAGACAACAGAACAAGGAGCAATGGTCTCAAGTTGCAGTGGGGGAGGTCTAGGTTGGATATTAGGAAACACTATTTCATTAGGAGGGTGGTGAAGCACTGGAATGGGTTACCTAAGGAGGTGGTGGAATCTCCTTCCTTGGAGGTTTTTAAGGCCCGGCTTGACAAAACCCTGGCTGGGATGATTTAGTTGGGAATTGGTCCTGCTTTGAGCAGGGGGTTGGACTAGATACCTCTTGAGGTCCCTTCCAACCCTGATATTCTATGATTCTGTGATTCTAAGTTCTGCTCGCAGGGCCTTGTTTCATGGTGGGGTAGTGCTCCATGGGGGGGGGGGGGGATTTTCAAGGGTACTATTGTGTTGTATGTTAATGGCCCTGCTGGTGCACTTTCACATAGTACTGCTTCAAACAGCACTGTGTTAAAACACACTAGGGAAACCTTTGGTGTGCACCAGCAGGGTCTGCATGGACCAATTAGTGCCCAACACGGTGGTGCGTTTTAGAAATCAGACCTCTGTAGGGTGCATTACTCCTGCGTAGATGAGCCAGTTCTTACAGTAACTCCTGTGATTTCGGACAAATCACCTCTCATGGCCTCCTTGTCCCTCCGGTGTAAAATAGAGCTCACATGGCTTACCTCCTTCACAGAGCCGTCATGAGTAGTGTGTAGGGGCCCCATCAGGAATCAGGGCCCCATTGTGCTAGGTGCTGTACACACACAAAGCAAAAAAGATTAATTTTGCTCACAGACAACGACAAGGAACAACACTGTGAGTCCAGCCCCTAGCACAATGGATCCTTGCCCAAGATTGGCCTCCTAAGCACTATGGTAATACAAATAGTTATTAATAATAACTAAGCAGTGAGGGGAAGGCACATATGATATAGGGTTAAGATACATGGATAGGGCTTGATTGGGAAGCTTATGCAAAGCCGTAGATACCGGCCAGCGTGGAGCTGCCCTGCCCCAGGGTTGGGTCTCTTCCTGGCTGCTTGGTGCATATGGAGATGTATAAACTGCCCCTTCCACTAGGATAGAGCCCGTTGCTCCTCTCTGGTACACTGGCCCTGCTCCATGGGCCCGTGCAGCAAGCAAGAAGAGAGCCATGGTTCAGCCTTCTCCCCACCCCTCCCCAGCGGGGCTGTGATTTGCTTCCCAGAGGGAGCAAGGCATGAGCAGCCGTTTTGGGTGTGCTGTGCAAGATAGGGAGACTGCAGGTGTGTCCCCACCTCCACCTGCACAAGGGTGCATCACAATCTGATCCACGCTATGTATTGTACACAGAGTGTTGTGTGATAGTGGGTGCAAACCCACGTTGCCGGCAAACCCAGGTATGTTGGACCAGATCCTGGGCTGTTGTAAATCAGCGCAGCTCTAATTGGCACCAGCTGAGGACCTAGCCCATCCTTTCTCGTTGGCTGAGAATACGTAGCTTTGATGTGAGTGCAGGTTTTGAAGTTTGCAGATCCTGCTGTGTCTAGACAGCAAAGCTAGTGCTGGGTACTACAGCCGCCTCTCTGCAGGGACCCAGTCAAAAAGATTGACAATGGAAGCCTCCGTTTTCCAAACAACAATAAAAGACATATACCTACATATATTCCTTTCCTTGTCTCTCTTCTCGGTGTCTCAGAGAGCCGTGACTTTGTTGTCAGATCAGTTTACAAAATCCCTGCTGCTACAGCAGGGAAGGGAAATGCCAGCCCACTGTGAGGGGATAGCACACCTTTGAACGATGATAAGCGCTTAATATATTTGTTTTTTTTTTTTTTTTTTTTTTTTGTAATTCTTTGCTCTGGTGGCACCGCTGAGGTAAATTGTGAGTGACGCAGGGAAACGTCCCTGGCCATAATCTCCGTGCTAGGCAGTCACTTCTGTCTGCTAGGCCAAAGCACAAAGAGTTGATGCACATGAGTCTGTGAAGTTCACCAGGATTTCCCCCAACCTCCCCGTCCCATGGGCTTAGGTTACAATACAAACTCCAGCCCAGCCCGTCGGCTGGCATAGAGCGGCACAGCTCCATTGAAATCAACCAACTGTGTGCTGAGCCGTGCCAGCTGAGGATATGGCCCAGGGTCAACATTCAGCCCGGTTTCAGCAATAGTAGTGATCAGGCTGATTGCTCACCATTCTGACGAGTCCAAATCTGAGAAGAGGTTGCTTTGGAACCATCTCTAGCTGAAAGATTCTCCAAGCTCATTTTCCAGTGATTTGGGGCCCAGTTTTGAGACAGCTGGTTCTGATTTAGAGTTTTGGGTTGAATCCATGGATCCAAACTCTTTGAGTTTCTCTGTAGTAGGTCTCTGGGCATGAACATGTAAGCCACTCCATTCATACTGAATTACCCAATGAAGCCACTGGCGTTCCACACCAACAGTGGCTTCTGGAGCCTGCCTTTGGCCTTAAAGTTACGGACAACTAACCTTCCCCCTAAACAAGAAAGTGTGCAAAATGATATTCATTATACAATGATGACCTTACGTAGGGTGACCAGACAGCAAGTGTGAAAAATCGGGACGGGGGTAGGGGGTAATAGGAGCCTATATAAGAAAAAGCCCCAAATATCGGGACTGTCCCTATAAAATCGGGACATCTGGTCACCCTAACCTTACGGGAGATACACAGATTCCAGTGTCCATGGGGCTGCAGCTGAACCTGTCTTATCCCCTGAAATTCTGCTTTAATCTCCCTGAAATTCATGAGAAGGTCTGAGTCCTGAGATTGGGTGAATTTTGGCTTCTTTTAGAAATCCATGACCAGGTTCTATCCCCACATTTTTGCATGTCATGCATGACCTTAATCCACTGTTGGTTCTACTTCAGAAGTCATAGCCAATCCAGTCAGCAAATGCTTGCAGACCTTGTGATGGCGCGTCCACCCCACAGTGGAATGCAAGGGGTTAATGCAGCCTTAGGGAGGCTGCACAGTAAGCAACCAATCAGAGAGTGGGTTGTGAGGAGCAGCCAATCAGGACCTAGTAGGCCCATATAAGTAGACCTGCAGGGCAAAGCAGGGTCAGTTTCTCTCTGGAGTTCAAGGAGGAAGACCTGGGTGCCTTGCAGGTGGAAGGAAGCTAGCACCCTGGACAGAGCAGTGCTGGGAAAGAACAGGAGAGCAAGAGAGAGCTCCTGGCCTGCTGCTAGGACTGGCATGCTGAGGCCCTGAGGTAGGGGCAAAGAAACTGCTGGGGTCATGGGGACATGGCCCAGGAAAATGTACTGAGAGGTTGGAGGGGATGTAGCCTGTGTCTGCCATCTACAGGGTCCGTGGGCTGGGACCCGAAGTAGTGGGCAGGCCCAGGTCCCTCACTCGCCACTGGGGAAGTGGCTGGACAGTTGACTGCAGGGCCCCCGGAAGGGGGGAGCACAGATCGTGGCACGGCCAGAGGGGATGCCGCAGTCCTTGGAGTGACATGGGTCCGGGAGAAGAAGTGATGGCGGGTGAGGCACCATGGGGAGAGGGTGTACTGCCCTGTGGAGCTAATCCCCAAGATGGCTCGCAGGAAGTGCCAGCATGGTAAGAGGAACCCCGTCACAGACCCCAACCTGTGTCATCACTCAAGCAGCTTCTGTTTCTCTTGCCATCGTGAGTATATGACAGGACAACACATCGAGGAAAGAGCAAAGGGAGTGTAAGACAATCTAAGCGGCTCTGCCATAGCTCTCACCTCGTTTGTATCTCTCCTCAGCAAGAGGCTGCAATGTATGTTAAAGCAGGTTGCTGGGAAGTGACTGCGTTGTAACATTCTGCCACGTCGGCTCATCATCACTTTTGACAGAAAGTGACCTTGGCAGGCATCAGATGTCTGGAAGTACTAAAAATATCAGCCACTGCTGTGTGCTATGCCAGCCATAAAATCCAAGGGTGTCCACACAAACAAGGGACATGCATTTTCCATACAGACAACACCCTTAAAATCCCTTCTCTCTTTTCAGGAAGGGTGCCTTTTTTTAGCAGGAACTCAGTGTTTTTCAATGGACTTCACCTTTCAGATGAATCTCCTCCATAGATAGAGGGATATGTATGCCAATAAATAGATAATACTCATAGATAGAGGGGTGCATACGGTGATAGATAGACAGATACACAGCACAGGAGGAATTCCAAAGGACAAGGATACCCTTTAAAAGACAAGGTAGCTCTTGAGGACTGCAGCAAACTCAACAGTGTCTCTGATGATTATTCCATGCTGGCTTTTTCTGTTCTGTTCATCTTTCATTCCATTTCCACACCTGGATCATGGCCAGAATGAAACAGAGAGAGAGGCAGGGGTAGAAAACTTGGTAGTTTTCAATTAAACAAGAAGCACTTTGCCATTGTAAGCGAGCTTATTTAAACATTAAATGAAAATCAAACATGTGTGCTATCAGTGCTGCTTATAAGTCTGATAATTAATGTGGCTTTCCCCAGTGTAAACCGTTCTCTGGTCTGTCAGCACCACTGTATTGCTTTGATGGAAAGCTTTTTAAGTGGTTTCAGAAGCTGGATCAGTAAAGAAAAATAACACGTTGTGATAATTCTCCATTGTAGAAATAAATAGTAAAAGCTTGTAACATTTAAGTGTTGGGTGTCCGCTGATCAACAATTTCAGCGTGATGGTGAACTGAGAAATGTGGGAGGAAGGGCTGAATTCTCTGTTATGCCAAGGCACTTTTATATCCCTCTGGCAGTGAAGAGAGTTAAAGATGGCCAGTTAAAGAGGAGAAAATGGGGTTGGGCCTTTTTTGTTTCTTTATTCTGTGTAATGTACTTTGGTAATTCAGTATCTAGGGCCTATCCTGTAATTTCAGAAAATGCATGTAGGGCCTGATCCAAAGCTGAATGAAGCTTATTGGAAATGTCCCATTGCCTTCAGTTGGACTTTGGATAGGCACTAGAAACTAGACTGAAAACCACCAGAATCACTTCAGATACTAGACCACCAAGCCGCGAGCAGACAATAACGTATCTGTCACTGCTAGTCTACAGTAGCTTTGGCTAGGGAGCAGGAGAGGCAAAAAGCTGCTCTGAATCCCATTTTCACTCATCACCAATCTAATTTGGTTGTCGCTCCCTGAACATGAGTGCAGATAAGTCTCTTCAAAGTGCTAACAGACTAACAACGAAGGAAGTTTGAAGTGTCTCTGAGAACCTACTAGAACCTCTTTGGTCTGACAATGAGCCTGGAGACATGGCAAGTATAGGGGGATTGTTAGCAGGAGCTCGTAACAGGGCAAATCCTGATGGCCCTGCTAAGTTATTAATTAGTTCTACTTCCAAAGAGTCAACAGGGGTTTGTCTGAGAGCAGATGGAGGCCTAGTCCACACTAGAAAATTGGGTCAGCTTAACTATGTCACTCGAAGGTGTGAAAAATCCACAGCAGCTTGGTTGAGCCATCTTAAGTCCCCATATCAATAGCGCTAGGTCAACAAAAGAATTCTTCCATCAACCTCAGTGGATTATCTACGCCCACACGAGTTCTCCCATTGGCAGAGCTGATGGGTACAGCTGTAGCATTGTAAGTGTTGACAAGCCCTGTGTAAAATCAGTATAAGGGTCCCCGGGCCAGTGACGCAGTTTGGATTTGGACCTGGACATCCCCAGAGTTTAGCAGCCAAGGTTGTCGTTCGAGCACTGCCTCCTCTGGAGCTCCCAGGTACATTTTCAGCGAGGTGGTTTGCTGTAGTGGAGAAGTCTCCCTTGGGAGTCAGAAGACGTGGGGTCTATTCCCATCTCTGCCATGGAGTCACTATGAGGCTCTGGGCCAGCCACTTACTGCAATCTTTTCAAAAGCGTCCACTAATTCCAGGGGCCTCTGTTCTTGGATGTCCAACTTGAGACACCTAAGGCCTGATTTCAGAGATGCTGGGCACCTAGAAAGCCAACAGCATGCAGTGTGTGTGTGTGCACGCGCATAATTTCTCTGCAGTTTCCCTCTTTTTGCCCCCCTGCCAGATTCTTGTCCTAACCCCCCCCCCCCCCGTCATCACAATGATGGCTAAATTCAGAAACACCTGCAAACTTTGGTGGTTTTCTTCTCTCCAGTTCTGGTTTCTGATGCTCCTGGCCATTAACCTAGAGAGCTAAGTTGTGCATGGTGCTGAGGCGCGGCAGTATACGTACCCTCTCCTTGCTCATAATCACTTTTTGATAGCTCTGAAGCAGGCCCAGGAATCACCCCGGTCCTGCTTCTGTCCTCCGACCTGTCTGCTGGAAGGAGTCTTCACTTCTCCCGGCAGCAGGCTCCGCAGAGCAGACAGCTGCCAAGTACAATAATTAGGCCTCACCTCACTCAGCCTAGCACTGCCAGCTGCTGCTACAATTAAGCCACATTATTACTGTCTAAATAGAGAAATGCTTCCCCGCTCTCCCCCCCCCCACACACACACACACGCTTTCCCTGCCGCTCCGTGTAATTCGCACCATTGCAGCTTTAGCCCTTTCGAACACGCACGGGAACCTGAGCGCCGAACAGTTCTTGGGCCCGGGGCAGGATCTTCCCTCCCTGTGTGGCTAGAAGCAAAAGGCGTAGAAGAGCCAAATTCAGGTTTCTGCCTCCAGCCATGCTGTGGGGGGCTGGGCGCTGTAGGGCCTCAGTGGAGGCTGTGTGTGGAGCAGAGAGACGCAGGGAGGGAGCTTGGGGAAAGGAGCTTCAGAAGAGAGGTGCATGCACTCACCCCCACCGGATACGATCAGCCACGGGAGAGGTTAGCAGGGAGCTGGCCAACCCCCTTACCTGCCTGTGCATGTCCCCGCTGTGGACTGCGAGTCTCTGCCAGGCACATTAGTCAGCAGAGGCAATGCATAGGGTGGGCATGGGGGAGTCAAGTGCCCCCCACCCCCAGATTGGCCTGCTGTGGGGCGGAGAGGAAGACGGCAGCTTACCTGAGAGAGCCTGGCTGGGAGGCAGCAGCCGCCGGCCCGAGCCCTGCTGCAGGGGATGGGGGCCGAGCGAGTCGGAGTCCCCCTCCACTTCCCCGCCCCCCCCACCGCTCAGCCCCTGCCCCCCAAGGAGTGGGGTGCTGCTGCCACCCAGCCAGGCTCTCTCAGGCAGAAGCGGCTCCATCCCACTCCCCGCCCGGCTGCCAGGGAGAGCGGCCGAACCTGTCGGGGGGAGGCACAGGGAGAGAAGGACAGAGCTCACCTCCCACACGTAACGTCGGGGGGGGGAGCACTGCGGTCCTGGGCTGGGGGCGGGGGTGGGGGAGGTCACTGGGCAGAGGAGACACCTGGGGCGGTCACGTGTCCTCCCCTTTAGATTGTGCCCCCCCCCCGGACGGGGAGGCCCGAGTCCTCTGTCAGTCAGCCTCCCACAACCATTACCTGGAGCCTGGGCCACAGCCCAACTGAAGTCAATGGAACAATGTCAATCCCACTGATGTCAGTGAGCTTTGGAGGAGACAAAGGGAGCACTAGGTCAGCATTCTGCCAGGCTCCCACGCACTGGCACCCTCTTTCCCCCGAGCCTCAGTTCGGACACACAGGACAAGCCCGAATGGAGAAATATTGCAGAAACAATACACTGACTGTCGAGTGACGACGGTTCCAGACAGAGGTTCAGTGAAGAAACAGGGACGGATATCGCCCGCGACCACATCGTTCCTACAGAAGAAAGTTGTTCTCCTTTCCACTGCCTGGCAGATGATGCCAATGGCAGCGCTAGTACAGGAAGTGCATCTGGATCTGTAGATCGGGAGTGGGAGGTGCAAGTGAAACCTATTCTTCCCAGAGCAGGCATTGCGGACGTCAGATTTCCAAAATGATTTTGATGTGGAGTTGAGCAAATCATTGATTTTTCGGTTTGGTAGCCAAGCTGAAAAATTTGTGGGGAAGAAAAATTAGGTTTGTTTCAACCCCAAACTGAATTTTCTGTTTTCTTTTTCACTGAAACAAGGAAAAAATGTGTTTGGGTTGAAAGGAAGTGTTTCGACATTTCTGAAACATTTTTCAGTTTATTTTTGCTGAAACTATTCACCAATTTGACCCAGATTCGCACAGTTTCCGTGCCCTGAAAAATGCATTTACAATTCACCCAAAATATCTCACCCAGCTTGATTTAGGTGCCCAAAGATTCAGTCCGGTGCCTAGGGGTATTTTCAAATGGACCCAGTCGGGTTACCTGATTACAGTGGTTCTGGGATGTGGCTTCAATGCCTGACTCCACCTGTGACCATAGCAAATTGCCTGGGGCTGATTTTTAGAAAGGTGGAGCTCTTATTGACTTTAGATATGTAATAGAAATAATTATTATGTCTCCGTTGGCAACTGTTGCAGCTGTAGCTAGAAAGAAACCCAACATGAAGATGGGCTGGAGATAGTTTGCACATAATTGACCCACTCATACGATCTAGCTTTTGGTTGTTACTTGTTTTCTTGTTCTTATTCTGATCCAGTTGAAGTCATTGCAGATAAATAGAGACCGGAGTGGCTGATTTGAATTGGCTTTGTACATGAGTGACTAAGCGAGGCTTCCCTTAAGTGGATAAAAGACCTCACACCCATTCCTGTTATCTCATTAGTTGTCCCCCGCAATTATTTGGTATCCCGGACCTCTGGATCCTCCCCTTAGGCTGGGGGGAGGTCCTTTAGCCAACCAACAGGACTGAGGGCACGTCTTCACTACCCGCCGAATCGGCGGGTAGCAATCGATCTGTTGGGGATCAACTTATCGCGTCTAGTGAAGACGCGATAAAATCGATCCCTGATGGCTCTTCCGTCGACTCTGGAAATCCACCGCGGCAAGAGGCAGAAGCGGAGTCGACGGCGGCGCGGCAGCGGTCGACTCGCCGCCGTCCTCACAGCCAGGTAAGTCGACCTAAAATACGCCACTTCAGCTACGCTATTCACGTAGCTGAAGTTGCGTATCTTAGGTCGGCCCCCCCCCGTAGTGTAGACCTAGTCTAACATTAGAGGGCTGTGCTTTTGAAAGCTGAAGGCCAGCTTTTCACTCCCAGTTCATCCTTGGTGCGTGTGATTTAAATAACGTTTGTGTCTGTTGTCTAGAGCACATGAATTCTTTACAATGAGTCTGCGATGCAATTGAGAGGCTGTAGTCTCAGGTCTGCATCTGTCATCTGAGGGGATCATAATCATGGTAATTAACGATATTTGTAGATTCCAGTCTGGCTGGCAATATGATTTTACATGCTGCATCTTCTGCCAAATGCTTTCTATTACTTTAAGCAGATAAAAACTGACATGGGTTTGGAATGACTATGAAAATCAATACGCAATAAAACTTAACATGAAAACAAATAAATTATCCCAATCAGAAGAAACACTGAGAGACCGTCAAGCTAGTTAGACAAATAAAGGCAAATGTCACTCCAAAAGATGAGTAGTTGTTACGGCAGAGATGCAGGGCTTCATTTCAAAATATTTTCTCAGTTTCTTTCCCTCTTTAGAATTCATCTTGTTTCCATCTGCCGCGCTCAATCTGAAGTGAACACTAGAGGATAGACAGCCTATAAAATACCCAGTCTCCCTAGAAGGTGCTTTCCTGTAAATTATTCTTCCTTAGTTGATTTAGCGCTGGCTAAAAGTATCCCATCAACAGCCCTGGAGACTGAAGTCCTCTACATCTCTCTCTGAAGGAATATGCTCCTTACGGGGAGCCACAGGGCATGCTGCCCTGACTCTGTTCTGATCTGAACTGCGACTTCCTTGGCTTGGAAGAGGAATTCAGTCTCCAACCCCCTTCAATATGGATTTCATTCACCCCATGCAGAGAGCCAGAACAAGAACTATGCATCACTTAAAGCTTGCTTAAACTCTAGGCTTCAGTGATGCATAGATTCGTAGATTCTAGGACTGGAAGGGACCTCGAGAGGTCATCGAGTCCAGTCCCCTGCCCTCATGGCAGGATCAAATACTGTCTAGAACATGCCATCCCTGACAGACATTTATCTAACCTACTCTTAAATATCTCCAGAGATGGGAGATTCCACAACCTCCCTAGGCAATTTATTCCAGTGTTTAACCACTCTGACAGTTAGGAACTTTTTCTTAATGTCCAACCTAAACCTCCCTTGCTGCAGTTTAAGCCCATTGCTTCTTGTTCTATCCTTAGAGGCTAAGGTGAACAAGTTTTCTCCCTCCTTCTTATGACACCCTTTTAGATACCTGAAAACTACTATCATGTCCCCTCTCAGTCTTCTCTTTTCCAAACTAAACAAACCCAATTCTTTCAGCCTTCCTTCATAGGTCATGTTCTCAAGACCTTTAATCATTCTTGTTGCTCTTCTCTGGACCCTCTCCAATTTCTCCACATCTTTCTTGAAATGTGGTGCCCAGAACTGGACACAATACTCCAACTGAGGCCTAACCAGCGTAGAGTAGAGCGGAAGAATTATTTCTCATGTCTTGCTCACAACACACCTGTTAACAGGGCCGGCTCCAGGCACCAGCTTGGCAAGCAGGTGCTTGGGGCGGCCACTCCGGAGAGGGGCGGCAGGTTCAGCGATTCGGCGGACGGTCCCTCACTTCCGATCGCGGCTTTTTTTTTTTTTTTGGCTGCTTGGGGCCTGGGGCCGGCCCTGCCTGTTAATGCATCCCAGAATCATGTTTGCTATTTTGCAACAGCATCACACTGTTGACTCATATTTAGCTTGTGGTCCATTATAACCCCTAGATCCCTTTCTGCTGTACTCCTTCGTAGGCCTTGTACTGACTCTCTGCAAAGGGATGCATTTAATTTGCTTCGAATTAGCTGCGGATCCTGCCAAGAAGGGCAACAGGCAATAGCTTGTTCTGATGTAGAACGCCTCTGTGCCCCAGCAACTGGACTACGACCACTTGCTTATATCCTATAGGGCAGAGGACGGGTGTAAGATTGTGGTGACTTTCAGTCAGTACTGTCCCGGTCTGGATACAAGCTGTTGACCTAGAGAGGCTCTTGGAAAGCCAGCCGGCTCCCTGTCTGGTCGGCAGTGATATCAATGGAGATGCAGACGCATCAGAATTGTCTTGAGCAGCATCAGGGTCCCAGCGATCCCTCTGGGTTACATTCCGGATTCACAATATTCCTGATCGCATTTTTTTCAGCCAAATTTTACAGTGGAGTAAGCAGGTGTTAGCCTGACAGAATTACATCCTCTTACACCAGTTTTGAATTTGGCCCTGTATCTTTCTGCAGCCCACTCACTATCCTGGGGGAAGGGAACTCCCTCTCACTGCAGCCTGCATTTTAGCTGAAGGCAAGAAGGAAGGCAGGTCCCGTGCTTAGGATACTATCCTGGGACCCACTGACCACTGTTCTCTGCTCTACCACAGACTCCTTGGGTAAGTCGCCTAGGGTCTCAGTTTCTCCATCAGTAAAATGGGGATAATAACACCTCTCTACCTCACAGAGATGTGTGGGGCTCAATATATTGATGATTAGGAGCGACTCTGACGGGCCATGTAAGGCCTTAGATAGCCAGAACGGTTGCTTTCTCGCAGTTCTTGTACTCTTTCCTGGGGCAGGGAGCTTTCCCTATAAATCAACACATGTAATGGCTAATTTTCCCAGGATCCAGATTTTTCCCAAAGGTGCCACCACCTGCTCGTTCCAGAGCCACTGGAAAATCCACTGAAGAGGAATAATATAGAAATTACAGGTGATAGCTCTGCAATGGAGCCATCTTAATTATTTATATCCCAGTAGCACCCGAGAGGGCATATCTGAAACCAGGACTCCATGGTTTTGGGTGCTGTACATACACAGAGTGAGAGCTAGCCCTTGCCTTGAAGAAGTGACAAGCTAAAGAGACAAAGGAGAGAACTGAGACAGAGAGAGATAAGAGCGTTGCTCAGGGTCACAAAAGACATCAGTAGCAGAGCCAGGGACTAAACCGATGTCTCCTCAGTCTGATGCCAGAGTCCTAACCACAAAACCACCCTTCTTGCCCATCTGTATGGGCTGACAAATACACTAAATAACTGGGTTTGCACAAGGAGATTTGATGGATTATTTCGAGAGCTGGGCAGGAAGACAGGTTTCCCGTCCCAGGAAAATATTTGAGATTTCAAAAGTGTCTCCCATCTCAAAAAGTGGAAATCTCACACATTTTTATGAACCAATAATAATAAAAAGCTGGGGGCCCTTTAAATATTTTCTTTTAATTGTCTTTATTCTAAATTCACTTTTAATTTTTAAACGAAAAGTCATTTCGAACCAAAAAAGGAAATGGGTTCTTTCAAAAAAAAATGTCAAAAGACAATTTCAAAACTTTTCAAAATAGGAAAGGGGCAGATACTGACCCTTTCCCACACAATATTTCGGTTTCAATGAAAGCTGCATTTTTCCATAGAAAAGGATTTCACTGAAAAATTCCTGAGCTCTTGGTATTTCTGATACCTGCAGAAGCTGTTTAAAAACTCTTCACACACTCTCACTCATAGCCTCCCACACACACAGCCAAGAAATAAATCTTTTGGAAATGGAAATCAGGCTTGAAGTAAACAGATTAGTAATGGTTATTTGGTAACACTTTATTAATTAAATGCCCTAAATACACTTAAACCTAGGCATTTAATTTAGATTTATAAGGATCATTTAGAGTTATAAGAATCGTTATTATACATTAAGTACAGTCAATGCCAATTGATTTTTATAGACAATATTTACTGAGGTGCAACAAAACCGTGCAAAATTTAATTATCTTCATACTTGGTTAAAAGGACAACATCAGGGTTTCGGAACAGAGCGCTGGTGTCAATGGTTGCAGTGAATGAAGCTGCACTTGCTAATCCGAGGCCTGAATATATCCTCGGCTTATTTCACCCTAAACGACCCCTTTTCACCCTTGCCCCGATTCTTCTGTAGCCATTTGCACCCACTTTGCCTGGGCAACACAAGGGGCGGGGCAAGGGTGAATGACTTCCCATGGCTTTTTCGCTTGTATGTCTTCCTGCTACCTGCCCTTCCATGTAATTGACTAGAAGGACTACGGATCCTTTGGAGGTGGTGCATTACAAACAAGAGCAGACAGAAATGGGGCCCTGACTGTACAACCCCTTGTGTGT
Source organism: Terrapene triunguis (assembly GCF_002925995.2). Lineage (NCBI taxonomy): Eukaryota > Metazoa > Chordata > Testudines > Emydidae > Terrapene > Terrapene triunguis. The sequence continues at coordinate 5,862,575 of NW_020664587.1, forward strand.
CGCCTAACACCTGGGGTGAAATTCTGGCCCCACTGATGTCAATGGCAAAACCTCCCAGATGTCAGGGAGCCCGGAGACCTGTAGGCTTTCATGCAGGTCAAAGGAGCTGAGCGAGAGAGAATGGGTGTGTATAACAGGGTGCGCTCACCTCATGTGAATGCCCCTGGGTTGAGTGTGTGCATGCCTGCAGTTTTTTCCACTCACGGTGCCCCCAGTGGGCCGCTGCACTTGTCAGGAAGGTCTTAGGTGACTCAGCCCTCCGGACGAGTCACATACAATCCGTGTGCAAAACAAACAAACCTCTTCCATGGTAGAGGGCCCAAAATGTCCTGCAGCCCTCCCTGGGATCACTTTTGTAACAGTCCAACAGGGCCCATCTTGGTACCCTCAATTGGTCCGGCTAGGTTGCAAGGTTCCTATTCTGGTATTGAGCAGCACCCTGAGGGCTTCTTCCCTACACATTCCTTGCCTCTACTGGAGTCCTCAACGAGCCCTGCCCCTCTTGGACTCAGTTCACTGACCACAGCTCCCTGCCGACTCAGTCCCAGTGCAGCCTCCTTCACTCGGTGCCACATTTCTAATTCCCTTCCTTAGGATGAAGCCACTTCTCCCAGTGGCTGGCAGGGGTGTGTGTGTTGGGGGGAACCTGGTCCCACCCACTGCTCCAGGTTCCAACCCAGGGACCTTTTAAGTATAGCAGCCATGTGATGCATTCCTTTACTAATTGCTGCTCTACATTTTCCTGGGCACACTTCCCCTCAGCCCATCTTAGCTGAATCCCGGCAGCCAGCTAGAAGCTATTCTCTGGCTCCCCCGGCCCTACCAGCAACTAATCTGTTCAGCCCTTTCAGCCCCTGCAGCCAGCCAGGAGCATCTCTTGCTCCCCCAGTCCCTGCCAGCAGACTGAACTCACTCTGTCCCTGCAGCTCTTTTTATACTATCCTGTTGGGCCCTGATTGGCTGTACCCTGCAGCCTCTCTCCAATTGGTTGCTTCTCCCACAGCCTCTCTAGGCAGCTTGGAGGACTCCCCTCTACTGCCCTTTTTCTGGGACAGAGTGTAGTAAGACCGAGAGGCCCCCAGCAGGGGGACCTCAGGGCCTAGTCCACCCCATAACAGCATGTCTGAGGTGACATGGGATCCTGCCAAAGAGGTTCTCCTGTAGGCTTCCTTCCTGCTATTAAGCAGGAGTAACTTACTACCATTCAGCAGAGCTCTCAGTAAGAAAAGTTTGTACTCCCTTGCATAGATGTTAGAGTAGCCACTGGAGTCAATGGCCGCTGACTAAAGCTGATCCGGAATTTACAGAGGAAACATTTTGGGTCAGAAAATGCCAATTTGTCAAAACCAAATCTGTTTGCCTGAGCAGGCTGGTTTCGATGAATCTCCTGATTAAAAAAAGAAATTGAAACCAAGTTTAGAAATTGCCAAATTGTCATGTTTTGACATTTTCAAATGAAACACTTTAGTTTTCAGTTCAAAAAGATTTTTCATTTTGAAATTTTAGCAAAATTTACACTAAAAACCCCAAGCAGTTTTAAAAGGTCAAAATCCAAACAAAATGATTCAAACTTATTAAAACAAAACATTTCTATTGACCCGATCAAAAAAAACTTTGGACTATCAGCTCCTAAAAATATTGGAGATTTTGACTTTTCATCCTGATTCAGTAAAGGAAAAAAAATGGAAATCTTGAAAATCCTCCTGGACTGGAGAACTGTCTCCCACTGACTTCTGAGGGATGCAACCTTTTGTAACCCTGAGCCATATCATAGGACAGAGGCCAAGATATAAAGTTCAGTCTCCTTCCAACACCTTTCTTAGGCTCTCGTCACGTCTTAACCTTGGGCATTGCATGCAGCATGCTCACCTGTGCTATAAAGGATTGAGGTCTTAATGCTAAAGCCAAACAAGGCAATGCACTACAAGAGGCAGGCCAGCACGCAATCTTGCATGGTCGGGCACCTCGCTATTCTAATAGGCTGTTTCCAGCTCTGGTTTCTAGGAATGTAGGTCCTGACTAGAGTTGTGGAAACACCCTGACAGTATCATTTTGCATGAGTTTCTGTGAACATTTGATTCATTTTCAGTTCAGATGGATTCATGTTCCATAAGCTTCCCTTTGAGCTGTGAGTTAGAAGGAACCCAGAAGCTCAAAGGGAACATCAAACAAGGCCCCTGAGTCTCACCTGCTTTCGTGTCAGCTCCATAAATCGGCCCAGATTCACTCAAACCAAGTTCAGGACCCCTTGGGAAACTTTGAAGGCCGAATTTCCAGGCGAGGTTCACAGAGTCTCCGATTTCATGGCCAGTATTTAACAATATGAGATTCAGCTCGGAAGATTGTAATTCTTCTAATGAGAGAAATACTCTAAAGCACAGATATTGAATGGAAGGGAGAAATGTGGGAAGCTGAAGGATACTTTGGGGGTGACTGTGAAATACAAATGCCAATTCCCCTGCTCTAACCATTCTACTGCCATAATGTTATACAGCCTGATTATCACAAATCCCAGGCAGCCACAACTCCTGTTAAAGTAGATGGGAGCTGCTGGTGCTCAGCAATTCTGCAAATCCAGCCTGTGCTGTATAGTTTATATGGCATCTATGCATGATGCACTGTTGCACATTTTCCAGATGAAAAATGATCCATTGCTCTCTGGGGTAATTTCACAGCTAAATTGCTCTGCAATCATAACCTGTAATAGTTCAGCTAGGAGACACGTACTGGGCAGGGAACGAGCGTATGACAATGAATGCACTTTGAACTGAAAGACCCAGAGAAAGAGGCTGGCAAAGGAGAGATGCTGCTGTCATCAGAATCAGTAGTTGAGGTAATTACCTAGGACAAGAAGGAGATTTGGGATATGGTAGAAGGGAGTCTGTGTTTGTGTGTGTGTGTGTGTGTGTGTGTGTGTGTATTTCTTTGAGTTTACACACACCATTAAAATCCTGGCCCCAGTGAAATTGATGACAAAACTCCCATTAACATCGATGGGGCCAGGCTTTCACCCTCAGAATGTTCAGCCATTACGGAGCGGGGGAACAAAGATTTAGGCTGGGATCCAAATCACTGTCTTCTATTCCAGCAGAGATGGGCCTAGATCACAAAGTTCAGAGCCTTTCTTGAACTTTCCCAAAGTTCAGAGGTGTTTGGCCCCTGGGTTTACTTTGGGCCAGTCTGTATACTCCCAGTACTGGGCCTATTCCTGATTTAGGCAAACCACCACAGAGTTCAGCGGGAGTTTGCCGGAATAAGAACATCACTGACCCATTCGCAAGGCACATCTAGTGATTATCTGCACGCTGAGCCTGGTATAATGGAATCTGCCATGATCTTTTGGGATTTTGCAAGGAGCTCAACTCCCAGTGAAATTCAATGGGGGTTGGGCCCCTAAATACCATCCTGAATCTGCTAACAATGCTCCAGATTCCAAGGTTCTTACCCACTTTTTACAGAGACCTTTATTCAGGCAAAATGCCCATGGACTTCAGTGGCTACAGTGAAAACTGAGTAGAACCCCAAGATTCCAGAATTTGCCCCAATGATGTAGCAATGTAGAGTTCAGAGCAGTGTAGGAGAAGCTGATGACCATGAACTCCAGTGAACAAACTATCTCATGGCTGGACTGGCTTTTTGCCAGTAGTTCCTAAGCTGTGCGCCGACCCTCTGCACAGGAGGGAATTTCCCCTTCTTTGCATTACTTGGAATGATCAAACAGAGCACTCAAGGCACACACATCCACGCACATGCAAACATTCCCTAGAATACAATAGCAATTCTGCTGTGTGAATGTGCTAAGGAGCACGCTGACATGTTCCAAATGTCAAATAGATTATACTCCAGCCCCCTTATTGTTTCGTATAATTCCCATCTAGTGTCACCCTCTGGCAACAAGAATGCAAGTCTTAATATTCTCCTTGCTGTAGCCACTCTGAGCGCTGTTCAGCAACTAGGGGATTGCCAGGAGTGGGAGGGGAAGGGGATATGCTGTTATACCCTCCGTAACGGTGACAAAAGGAGCCCCAAATGAAATCCATCACAAAGATTTAGTTTGCAATCTCAGGGTTTCCAATGTCTGAGCCGCTAACGCTGGGAAATGCTCGTGTTTGAGTTTTAATCATGAAATTTGTCTCCGCTGGAATGTAATTAGGGAGCCCTGGGCTTGAAGCAAACAGATTGGAAGAGCGCGGCAACTGCTAACGCACTGTGTAACGCACAGAGGGGCAAATCGTATTTATTTCTCCGAGCTGAACAGAACGGTCACGGTCCAAGGTCAGGCCAGCGTGAGCTGATTCTCTGGGAAGAGCAGATGAGATGACTTGAAGGGTGGAAAGTGCAAGGAGACAGCTTGGGCTTTTCCTTCTGCTTTTACATCCAAAGGGTTTTCCCAAAGTTGACTAAATCAGATCAGGAGCCAAATCCCGAGGCCCTTACTCAGCGGTTACTCGGTCCTTACTCCAAACAAGTTCCCACTGGACCAGATTCCTCCCTCAGACGCTTCAGTGGAGTTACTCCAGATTTACACGGGTGTAATTGAGAGCAGCGTCTGCCCCGTAGCCTTCAGTCAAAATCCTGAGCTGTGTCCGAGCTCCACGCAGCAGAGCAAGGGGAATGGAGGTGCAAACAGGGGTTAGAATAAAAGGGAGCAGAGAGGGAGGAGAGAGCAGCCCCACCCTTCTTAGCTTGGGTCAGCAATGCTCCCACACAGCTTTCCCTCTCCTGGGCGGGTAAGGTGTGAAGTCTCCCCCCCCCCCGTCCCCGTTTCAGTCTGCACTAACCACTCTGTGCAAAGGTTGCTTTAAGTCACCTTTATGCC